>NC_056726.1:376616986-376754486 GCF_019279795.1 Protopterus annectens | reverse complement strand
GAACCCACACTGTAAAAGTTGCAGACTCCAAATCTGACTTCAAACCAGTGACAAGTGGAGTACCACAGGGTTCAGCCCTGGGACCTCTCCTGTTTGGTATCTACTTCTTTGAAATACAGGCTAACACAGAAGGCCTCTGGCTAATGAAGTTCGCAGATGACTGCAAACTAGGAGCCATAGTCAAGCCCCCAAATGATGTGGACATCCTACAGAAGGGCCTCGCTGAGACAGATGCTTGGTGTCAGAGGCATGGCCTCAAGCTCAATGCCAAAAAGTACATTGTCATCCTCTTTGGTAAAAACTCTGTACCAATGAACTAACACATAAACGGCAGTCTACTTAACACCGAATGTGTGATAAGAAACCTTGGGACCCAGGTGGACAGTAGTCTCTCCTTTGATAAATCACATTGCCACAGTAGTCATGAAGTCCTTCTATGTGGAATACCTCATCACAAAAGGGGAAAAAAGAGTTCATTGTTCCCCTCTACTCGGCACTCATTAGACCCATTATAGAGTACAACGCCCCTTTTGGAATGTACCTCACAAGACATCTACAGCAGCTGGAAGGGCCACAGAAGTACCTCACAAAGAGGATTAATGGCCTCAAACAGATGCCCTACACTGACCGTCTCAAAAAACTCCAACTTTACTCTGTAGCATATCACCTACTCTGAGGAGATCTCTGCCTAACATAAAGCTATGTTAAACCTACAGCTGTTGGACATGCTGCACCTAAAGAAATCCCAATCCCTCCAAGCTACATGCTCTAGGGACCTAAACCTTGTCACCACAATAAACAGGACATGCTGGAGGGATAAATTCCTGTCCCAGAGACTTTCTATACTCTGGAACAAGCTACCCATCTATGTCAAGCAAAGTTCCTCATTAGCACTCTTCAAGAAAAATCTTGATGAGTGGATGGGAAATAGGAAATACACCCTAGGGATCACTTCTGTGGCTGTGCTCGAAGGGGGCACAGGAAATTAACTTCCTTGGGTGGCATAAGTCAAGGAAACTTGTTGGCTTGGCTTATTTAGGCTCTTGCGCTGATAGCCTAGTACCTACCTGTGAACCTATAAAAAGTAGAAAAGGCATAAGTTGTGCTGCATGCTCTATGCATGCATACAAACACAGGTGTAAATATTTCAGGCACAGATAATAATGCTCCTTTAGGCTGCCAATATACCAAGATAGTCATTCCTATAATTAAGTGTCCAAGTTTTTCTTAAAAAAATCTAAGCTAGTGTTTGCTTTAATATAATTTAGTAGTCAATTCAATGCATCAGCTACTGTCTTGGGTAACCAATTAGAACATCCTTCATTCTTATATAGTCTCTTTTTTTAATTTCTCCAAGTCTTTTGGGTTTCTGATACCATTTCTAAGGACTCCAATCCTATTTCAAAGTATGATTAAAGTTCATGAAATTAGCATTGTTTCAATCTTTGATATTAGCAAGAGGTGCTCTTCACAGCACCCACAGTGTGCCCAGTAGTGACTACTCCTGCATTTCATATGGAGTTGCATGTATCAGTAACATATGATTGTAAAATGTTTTTTATAAGACCTGTTGCTCCTACTACTACTGGAAGTGTCTGGATATCTTTCTTCCACACTGCTCTCTTTTCTGTCTGCAAATCCTGATATTTTATGACTTTGAGTCTCTCTGTACTTAAGACACTGTAGTCACTGAGTGCAGCAGTTTCATTTCTTGTCATGGACTACTATATCTGGTTTTCTTGCATCTGTTATTTGAACTGTTGGTAATGGATGATCCCATGTGATATAAACTTCATAATTTTCTATGATGCTTTGTGGCTCACGTTTCCAATGTTTTTCAGCTTCTTCAGTATTATAATGTTTGCACAATCCCCAGTGTAACACTCTTGCCACATGATTGCCTTTCAGTATGCAGTCCTTCTGGCATTAGTATATCACATCCAGCAACAAGATGTGCGACTGCTTCCAGTTCTGTTTTACAAAAACCTACTGGTCTCTTTCTCCCACATGTTCAATTGAATTTGTAAACCACTTTGTACATAGTCCACTATCTTGGGCCGCCAATATTAACTTTTTGTCTTTTGGTTTAAATTTATCTCTCTCTTTAACCATTCCTGCATTCAGTCCTGAACAACATGAGGATGTTCCAAGAGATTTCTATACTTGCAACTTATTTATGCATTTTCCACGTTTCTTGCTTTCTCATCTGATCCTTCACCTTATATTCTTTCTTTTGTGTTTTTGGCAGATTCAGTTGCTGCCTGATTTTTATTTACTTCTGGTTTGGTTTTCATTCCCACTTGACACCAGTTTGCTTCTGCTAAGCTAAACAGGTTAGTCACCTTACACTTTTTCCTCATGTTTCAAAACTTTGACTACATTTTGGTCTTGTGAGATCAGCAGATATGCATGCAGTCCCATGGTTGCAGATCTGTATATGTAATCAGTTTTGAAGAAACCCGTATGTCCTTCACAATGGGGAACATATAATCTTGGTATGCACTGATTTTTATAAATAATCTGATGAGCATGAAGCATGCTTGTTTTTCTGTTCAACCAATCCAACACCTTTTGAGACCAGTCAGTCACTCCAAAACTGTAAGTTAGGAAAGGAAGAGCAAATTGTTTGATAGCTTGGACTTTGTTCCTAGATGTCAGTGCTGTTTTCAGTATTAATTTTAGTCTTCTAAAATATTCCATACTAAATGTTATTCACATTTGTTCATGTTTTAGTGTTGATCCTTCATGAATTCCCAAATATTTATGCACCCCCTCTTGCTCAAGTTCTTTTATATCACATTCCATAACAAACTGATGTTTTCTTGGTGCTGCAGTTTTCCTGCTTTAAAGGTTGCTTTTGCACATTTATCAAGAGCAAATGGCATTCTTATGTTATTTGAAAAAGTTTTGACTTCTTAGAGTTGTGCTTTCATTTCCTCATCTAATGAACTGTACAGTTTTAAATCATCTACAAAAAGTAGATGAGAAGTCTTTGCACTTTGTTGTTTTCTGGGAGCCAGATTGTAGCCTTGACCTAATCTGTTAAATAGACAGTTTAATGGGTTAAGGGCAAGACAAAAGAGCAGCGGTGACAGAGAGTCATCCTGGAATATTCCTCTTTGAATTTTTATCCATGAAATATTAATTTGTCCTTTGTCGTGGCTTAACTGCAAAGTGGTTTGCTATTGTTTTATGGTCACTGTAATGTAGTCTATCAGTGTAGGGTGTATATTTTTTCCCAAACACATTTATTAAAGTATCACTTGTGACATAGGCAAATTTACATTCATATAAAAATAATCAAACTGTATTAACATAACAAACATTGTACTTCATGTATATTGCTATATCGTACAACCTAAGCAAGATTACATAAATTATTCAATTCCTGCCTTTTTTTTAAACAAGGCACATCTTTATTAAACCATCACTTACTCCATAGGCAGTCATACATTTATTTAAATTAAAACAAACCACACCAGCATAATCCTAGTTGCAAGCATTTTACATCACAACTCATACTGGCACATTCCCAGTTGCAAACATTATACATCACTTATAATCTGCCCAATCTTTCTCCCTCAAATATTACATAGCTCATTTAAGCCCTGCTGCCTTTTAAACCTCATTTCTCCCTTGTAAGTATTGCTCCCACAGTTCCCATTTTTTTCCTATGTAGTTTGCTCCTACCCTATTCTAAAGATGTCAATTCCAGTTCTTTTATCTCTGTTACTATATTTACTGCTTCCAGTGTAGTTGGTTTAGACTTTGATTTCCATTTTCTAGTAATTCTGTTTTTGGCAGCCACCATTATTGGACACAGCAAGGCCTTACTGTGTCTAAGCAATTCCGATTCTGTAGCATAGCCCAGAAAAATCATTTCCCCAGTCAGAACAATCTGCCCACCCAGTACCTCCGACAACACACCCCGCAGGAAATCCCCAACGTCTGCCAACTCACTTCTCTCACAGAAAACATGTACCAACTATTCCCCCCTCTTCCCCCTCACACCTCCAACATTTGTTATCTAGCTGAGGAAAAATTCTCTGGAGTCTGCTTGAGGTATAAAAATATCTATGTAAATATTTCCAGACAAAAATCCTAAATCTTCTAGATTATGTTGCATAATTGCAGGTATAGATATAGCCTCCCATTGTTTCTTTGTGAATTCCTTATCCAGTATCTCTCCCCAATTCTTTCTAACCTCCTCTGATTGGTTCTTGTAGTTATCATGCAACGTTTTTAATGGCAACTTCTGTTTTAGATGACATTAAAAACTCTTGTCGGTGCTGGGCTTTCGTTTATAACCCCCGTATTTCTTTCTCTTTGCCTATACTCCGATATCAAGCCCTGACAGAGAAGGCAGTCTCTAATCTACAGTCCAAATAAATTCTTGGCCTCTTCTCATTTTATCATCTTTACCTCTCTAGTTATTTGCTCCCAATACCTTGATTCCTTTGTCAGTTTTCTCCAATAAATTCCAGCCCCTCTTGCGTATTGTCTGTATCCCTAATTGCAGTCATTGTTATTGTCAGAATCTCCTTTCTCAATTCCCGTGTTGGTTTAGTTCTTAGAATACTTTCTGCTACTGTAGGGTATATCTTATACATTTTTAAACACACTTTTATCCATGAATGTGAGATACTGTCAAATGCTTTTTGTAGTCTGTCCAAGTCATACTGAGATTCTCCCCCTTTTTACAGTTCCCCATTATGACTTTAACAGCAAATAATCCTTTGTTCCATATGATCTTCTTTTATTACCCTTTTGTTCTATTGCCATGATCAAGTTTTCTTCTAAATGACTATTAACTCCTGTTGTCGTTAATTACAATGTATAGTTTATACGTCATTGGAAGGTAAGTTATTGGTCTGTAGCTTATAGGATAGCGTGCAAGTTCACTCTTAAGTAGTAGCATTGTTTTTCCTGTTGTTAACCAGACTGATGTCTGTTCAGGATGTACATATAAACAGTTCTTACTCATAGCTAAGTCTTCATGTAAAGATGTTAATACTTTTAGCCAGAAGTTAGGTACTGCATCTGGGCCTGGAATTTTTTTCCAATTACAAGCTTTTCTGAACTTTGTTTCAATCTCTCTGACCATTACTTCATCCCATTTCATATCCTTTACATTTGAACTTCTTATTCCTTCTTTTACTACTACTGTCCATTTAATATTTTTATTATGTTCCACAGGATCTTCATGAATATTACTCCAAAATATATCTATTTTTCCTTTTTTGGTGGTGTTTCAATTCCTTTTGCCCTGTTTCCCAATTCTCTGTAAACATTTTTGGGTCATCAATAAATTGCTTATTTTGTACTTTTTCTTTATTTATATATATGTGTGTGTATATATATATATATATATATATATATATGTGTGTATATATATATATATATATATATATATATATATCTGCATATCTTCTAAGTTTTTCCACCTATGCTGATATTTTGTTTATTATTTGCGATAGTGCACGATATATCTTGATCTGTTCTGATATTGCGCATTGCTTTTATCACGTCTATCTTTGAGTATTTTTGTTGATCTATTCCCTCTTCTATACTCTTCTGACAGTGACACTTCTTGTCTTAATTGTTTTATACTTTTCTCTATTCAATATTTCCATGATGACATTTGATTTCGCCTCTTCCTGTCCCTTACTATCCCATGTTTTTCTGGTAAGACTTTATCTGTTAGTAATTTAGCTGCACAGTAATGTCATATTTACTTCTGTTGTATCACATGAATCTCTGTGTACAGTCCTGATTATTGTATTCATTAGTTTTATCAAACTTCTTTTTGGATTGTATTGACTTTCTATTTCTTTCATTGATCTTAATATGTCTGTCCATTTCTATTAAATCAAGCAACTCTCATAGGTAGGTACTAGGCTGTTGGCCCAAGGGCCTATGTAAGCCTAGCTAACAAGGTTCCCTGGCTTACTCCACCCAAGAAAGTTATTTTCCTGTGCCACTGTCGAGCAGAGACACAGAAGTGATCCCTGGGGTGTATTTCGTATTTCCCATCCACTCATCAAGATTTTTCTTGAAGAGTGCTAATGAAGAACTTTGCTTGACATAGATGGGTAGCCTGTACCAGAGTATGGGAAGTCTCTGGGACAGGAATCTATCCCTCCAGCATGTCCTGTTTATTGTGGTGACAAGATTTAGGTCCCTAGAGTGTGTAGCTCAGAGGGATTGGGATTTCTTTAGGTGTAGCATGTCCAACAGATCTGGGTTTGACATAGCTTTATATGTTAGGCAGAGATCAACTCGGCGTAGGTGATATGCTATGGATTAACACTGGAGTTTTTTGAGACTGTCAGTGTAGGGCATTTGTTTGAGGCCAGTAATCCTTTTTGTGAGGTACTTCTGTGGCCTTTCCAGCTGCTGCAGATATCTTGTGAGGTACATTCCAAAAGGGGCATTGTACTCTATAATGGGTCTAATGAGTGTCGAGTAGAGGGGAACAATGACCTCTTTTTTCCTGGATGAGAACCCTTTTATGATGAGGTGTGCCACGTAGAAGGACTTCCTGACTACTGTGGTGATGTGACTATCAAAGGGTAGACTACTGTCCACCTGGGTCCTAAGGTCTCTTATCACACATTCGGTGTTAAGTAGATTGCTGCCTATGTGGTAGTTCATGGGTACAGAGTTTTTACCAAAGGGGATGACACTGCACTTTTTGGCATTGAGCTTGAGGCCATGGCTCTGACACCAGGCATCATTTTCATCTAAACTGAGTGCACGTTCTTTTTTCTCCATTTCCTGCAGGCATTCTATAGAAAGTTCCAGAGCATCTTCCTGTGCCACATTGTCTTCAGTTTCATCCTGTTATCTGTTGTTCTTTTGTGGGAGCTCACTGGCCTGTCACTTCATAACACTGACTGTGACAGAGTTGCTACAGTTTCCTGTTCCTTCTCTTGCTGTGCAACTTCAACTGAACGTTGTACTGGTTTCCTATGAAAGGCTCCAAAGTGTCTTCGTGTGGCAACTGATCAGATGCTTCCTGCTCCACTGGTTTGTTCTTAATTTGGAGATCCATTCTCTGTCCTGCTGTGATGTTATCAGAGTTAGATTTTCTACACTAAATCCTTCACTTTGCAGGTAATCCATAACCTTAGTTTCTGTATCTTTAACTTCTCCAGTTAAGCTTAGTGGCGCATGCAATAACTGTGTAATGCTATAGTGATGTAGTGTAACATTACTAGTCCTCTATCCTGCTTTTCTTCTTTGCTTTCTTATTTTTTTTTTTGTTTTTAAGTTTCCATGTCTGGATGCTTTTGCCTGTATTTCTCTTCAAATATGTTTGATGCTACTCTTTTTGTATTGATTAGTTTTGCTTTCTCCGTTACATAAATATTGCACCATATTAAATCTCTTTTTCTTTCCCATGTCCATATTTCTTCTTCACGTATCTTGCTCCTCCTGTTTCTCCTTACTTTAGGGACTTTTTTCATCATTCTGTGATATAACCTCCATCAGACTTTCTAGACTAAATCCTTCACTTTGCAAGTATTCCCTAACTTCATCTTCTATTTTTTTAAATTCTACTTTACTAATCTTCTGTTCTACGTTCCCTCTTTGTGATCTTATTTTTTTATTGTGCATCTTTCCATATCTGGATGCTTTTGTCTGTATTTCTTTTCAAATATCTTTGTGGCTATCATTTTGTGTTGATTAGTTTAGCTTTCTTCTTTGCATACATATTGCACCATATCATATCTCCCTTTCTTTTCCATGTCCATATTTCTTTTCTTTACCTTTCAAAATTGTACATATTGAACCTGTAATGTTTGCTGTCTTGATTACTGGAATATTTTGCAATTTTGTGTCTGTCTTATTATCTTACTTTTTGCTGTATTCCTACTCCTTTTTGATGTCATCACACTGTCTTGAATTATATTGTAATATTTTTCTGTGTTGCTTTTCTCCCCAGACCTCCGCTGAAAATGGGCAAAAACTGCCCAGACAGTCTATCTCGGTAAACAAATGTTAAAATAAAAATAAATAAAAGTCTCTAGATTTTGTTCTTTATGTTTTTGCACTTCTTCGACTGCTTCTTGTTCCAAATGGTCCAAGGTTTCTTGGTGTATATAATTCCAGTCCTGGATGTGCCTCTACCCCTCCCCCTGTCACCACAAACAACCCAGACCCTATTTCAATTAAATTCAACTCCCACTTCATAAACACAGTCACCTCCGTACTAGACAGCCAGTCAACCCTGCCGCAGATATTCACACCCCCTTCTCCTTCACACCAATACAAACTAACTATATAAAGACTCTCTTATCCAAGCTTAAACCTGGTCGCACGGCTGCAGACAAACTCCCAAATGAGTTCCTAAAACTCACCGCTCCCTTCATCGCTTTCCCCATTTTAATCTTGATTAACCAGTCTATTAAAGAACAGTATGTTCCACTTCTATGGCAAATATCTCGCATAGTATCCCTCTTCAAAGGGTGGATCCTCTAAAGAACTAACTGTCGACCCATAGCCATCCTTTCCTCCCCTGCAAAAATATTAAAAAAATGTATCCACAACCAACTCATTGACTACTTCCTTAACAATAACCTCCTGTCCAGCACCCAACACGGCTTTAGACCTAAGCATAGTGCCAGCACTGCCCTCCTAACCTTCACTAACACCATCCATCATCTCAGCTTGTTTCTTCCATCTTTCTTGATATGTCCAAAGCCTTTGACACCGTATCCCACCAACTACTACTCAGTAAACTGTCTTCATACGGCCTCAGTCCTTCATCACTAACCTGGTTCCACAGCTATTTTTCCAATTGACAGCAAGCTACAAAATGCGAAAACTCTATTCTCTTACCCCAAGGATCTATACTTGGTCCTCTTCTCTTTATCATATTCACAAATTACTTTAGTTCAGCTACTCAACAAGCCTCCATAGTACAGTATGCCAATGATGTTACACTTATCTGCTCCGCCCCCACACCCCAAACATTCCAGCTAAAAATGCAATCATCTCTTCAGGACATTGAAACATACCTCTCTCTCAACACCAACTTATCTTAAATCCCAGAAAAACTAAAATTATAGTTTTCAGTAACAAAAAAAAAAACTCCTCCCCAGCTCCTTTTCTTACTCACCACAGCAGATTGAACCAAGATAGTTCTCACAAACCACACTAAACTTTTAGGTGTTACCATAGGTGAAAACCTCAAATTTGATACACATATTGCTCAAACTATCACAAAAGTCCACATTAAACTAGGCACCCTATACAGGGCCAAAGCATACCAAACTCCCAATGCCAAGCTAGCCACTGCTCTCACACACCTACTGTCCACCCTCCTGTATGGTTCTCTCATATTCAGTAATCTTCAAAAATCGGACCTCCACAACCTAGAGTCATGCTACAACAAGATAGCTAAATATACCACCAATAAAGCTCACAGATCTCACCACTGTGCAGTTCTCTCACACAAGATAAAATATTCTGATACCTTGTGTGTGTGCATGGTTTTGGATTTATTAATCAAATAATGAAGAGGCATATTTGGCCTAGGAGAGCAGTAGAGGGGGTAACGGGGGCATGTGAAGTCCTTGGCTGTAATGAGTTAAACTGGCTTGAGCTTCCCAACCTTTTATCGCTTAATCAGCTAACCTTAGTCTCCCCGGTGACTGCCCTGCAATCTCCCACCTAGTCCAACCTAGTAATAATCTTAGATCTCTCGGATCTTCTAACAAACTCTTACTTAAGGTCTCCAGCTACTCACACAAAATAGCCAAACTCTGGAACACTTTTCCAGAGACAGTAACAAAAAAAAACTATCCACAATCAGTTTAAAGCACTGCTAACGGAAACATCGGACTAATTATTGCCTGTGCTCTTGCCACTCTCCTAAATAACTATTAACCCACTTCTCTCTCTATTCTTATCATAACTACTGTCCTCTATTGTCTTATTTGTCTCGTCTTAAAATATCCCAGTATTGTATTGTGCAATTGCTTGGTTTGTAGTATTGCCTGTATTGCTGTATCAGTTGTACTGTATAAATGCCTGTATTATTTGCAATAACTGATCTGAAGTAGGAGATTCATTTGTCTGCAACCTGTGGGTTATGGATCCGATATCGGATAATGCCCTGCTCTACCCTCATGACCTCAGATCTGGTGACCAGATTGTGTTAAAGCTCTTCAGCTAAGTGCAGTTTTATTAGTCTTAAAGTGCTAATGTGTGGAAGTGTAGGTTTCTATTATTTTATTATACCTTTAGTGTTTTAAAATTTAATTTTACTTATGGGCCTGTTGAGTGGTTTTGTTACTCTGAACGTTGAACACCTCACTTCTGGATGTTCCATTGATGATGAGAAGGTTCATCCAGGCCCAGATACAGCCCCAGGAGGATGTTCCCCACAGAAGATCAGTCCATCCCGAACGGATGTTTAGTTCAATATGCTGCGGAGGAGGACCTGGCCTTCAGTTTCCTGCATATGGTGTGATACCCTTTTCAGGGTGTTCTTGCTGGATCTGAGGTCATGAGGGTAGAGCAGGGCATTATGATCCATACAGGTTGCAGACAAATGAATACACCTACTCAGATGGAACGTTATGGTGAGTACATAACTTCTAATTTTGTACTGTGGAGCTTTTCTCCCTGGGGCTCCACTGAAAACTGGCCCCTGGCCAAGTTGGACACTACCCGGTAAACAAATCTAATAAATAAAAAATAAAAATGTTTCTCACAAATCTGTATTATTAATGAACACAATTTTTTATTTGAAGCTTCTGACAGTTTTTCTTGTGTAAGTATTTTCTTTCCTCTAATTTCTGTCTTAATCTTTTTGTATATCGTCTGTCTGGAAATTCTGGGCTTCTTTCGTAATAATAGCAATACATAATTTCTTTCTTATCCTGAATAGTCCACTCTATCATTTTTATGGCTCTTTTTTGGCCTATCAGTTCTTGTGATTTTTGTGGACTGCTACTTCTTTCAGCAACAGGGTGGCCATCCTCTCCCTGGGCCTGGCCTAGCCCCATTGTTCATAGGTTCATAGATAGGTACTAGGGCCTATATATGCCTAGCCAAAAAGGTACTCTGGCTTTCGCCACCCAAGAAAATTATTTTCCTGTGCCCCTGTCGAGCAGAGCCACAGAAGTGATCCCCGGGGTGAATTTCCTATTTCCCATCCAATCATCATTGAAGAGTGCTAATGAGGTGCTTTGTTTGATATAGTTAGGTAGTTTGTTCCAGAGTATGGGAAGTCTCTGGGACAGGAATCTATCCCTCCAGCATGTTCTGTTTGTTGTGGTGACAAGGTTTAGGTCTCTAGAGAGTGTAGCTCGGAGGGATTGGGATTTCTTTAAGTGGAGCATGTCCAACAGCTCTGGGTTTGACATAGCATGTCAGGCAGAGACTGCCTCTGAGTAGGCGATATCCGACAGAGTAAAGCTGGAGTTTTTTGAGACAGTCTGCATAGGGCATCTGTTTGAGGCTGGTAATCCTCTTTGTGAGGTATTTTTGTGGCCTTTCCAGTTGTTGTAGATGACTTGTGAAGTACATACCAAAAGGGGTATTGTACTCTATAATAGGTCTAATGAGTGATGAGTAGAGGGGAACAATGACCTCTTTTTTCCTGGATGAGAAACCTTTTGTGATGAGGTGTGCCACGTAGAAGGATTTCCTCACTACTGTGGCGATGTGATTATCAAAGGAGAGACTACTGTCCACCTGTGTCCCAAGGTCTCTTATCACACTTTCGGTGTTAAGCAGACTACCGCCTATGTGGTAGTTCATGGGTGCAGAGTTTTTACCAAAAGGGATGACAATGCACTTTTTGGCATTGAGCTTGAGGCCATGGCTTTGATACTGGGCATCTGTCTCAGTGAGGCCCTTTTGTAGGATGTCCACATCATTAGGAGTTTCGATTATGGCTCCTAGTTTGCAGTCATCTGTGAACTTCATTAGCCAAAGATCTTCTGTGTTAGCCTGTACTTCAGAGAACTGCATACCAAACAGGAGAGGACCAAAGACTGAACCCTGTGGTACTCCACTTGTCAGTGGTCTGAAGTCGAATTTGGAGTCTGCTACTTTCACAGTGTGGGTTCTGTCAGTAAGCCAGTTGGCAACCCATCTTGTGACATAGGGATGTATACCTAGTTTAGTGAGTTTGTCTATAATTCCAGAGTGGGGGATGGTGTCAAAAGCCTTGGCAAGATCTAGATAGGCTGTGTGAACCACCTTACCCTCATCTGTGGCTTTGGTGACTGCTTCAAAGAAGTCTGTCAGATTTATGAGACATGATCTGCCTTTTACAAACCCGATCTGGGTGGGGTCCAGAGTTTGGAGATTACCAATGTCTTTTTTATATGTTACATGATATGTTCCATGGCCTTGCAGACCAGGCTCATCAGGCTAATGGGGCAGTAGTTCCCGGGGTCCATGGTGGATCCCCCTTTGTGGAGTGGGATAACTGTTGCTGTGCGCCATTCAGTGGATACAAAGCCAGAGGTGAGGCTGTGATTGAACATGGTACTTAGGTGGGGTGCCAGTTCGTTCTGTAGTTTGTGTAGAACGCAGCCTGGGATGTTGTCAGGTCCCATGGATGCTGTGTTCTTGGCTTTGGAGAGTGTGGTTTTTACCTGTGCAGCTGTGATTATAGGAACTTTGCATTCTTCCATTATAGAGATGGGCCCTTTAGGGGGTGAAGCTAGCACTGAGCCTATCTGCCAGGATGGTGGCAATATCAGTTGGTTCTGTATATTTAGTGCCATTATGCTATAACTCAGAGCAGATCTGAGTGTTGTCATTGAGATTCTTGACCTAGCTATTGAATGTTTTGTGGTTGTCTTTAGAAACAGTGGCAATTTTGTTTTCGTAACTAGCTTTGGAGGATTTTATGAGGGATCTCAGCTTCTTACTGAGGCTGACCAGGGAGTTCCTCCAATCATGGGATTTTGCTCTTTTTTGCAGCAGTTTCTTTCTTCTGTTGTAGAGTTTGTTTATGGCAGGGGACCACCAGATTGGCTTCCTTTTTTAGGAGGGTCACATTTTGGTTCTGTTAGGGATAGCATGATCCATGCACTCGTGTAAGTGCTTATAAAGTGCATTTGTGTAGGTTTCAGCAGTTGTACCTCTATTGTCCATCTGCATGGGTGTCGTGAAGTTTGCCACTTCTGTCTTAAGAAGCGTAAAGTTGGCTTTGGAGAAATTTTTACGGTGGTTTCCCTAATAGGGGGTGAGGGTAGGATGTGGATGTCTAGGGTGATTAGCTTGTGGTCAGATCTGACCAGCGAGGAATTCATAGGTTCATATGTTCATAGGTTGGTACTAGGGTATTGGCCCTAGGGCCTATACAAGCCTAGCCATAACAATTCCTTGGCTATTTCTTCCCACACTGTTTACTTCCCTGGACCCCTGTCTAGAAGGGTGACTGACGTGATCCCCGAGGTGAATTTCCTTTCTTCCATCCAATCATCAAGGTTCCTTTTGAACGATGTATGGGCAGTCTATTTCAGAGTCTGGGGAGTCTCTGGGTCAGGAACCTATCCCTCCAGCATGTTTTGTTGATTGTGATGACAAGGCTCAGATCCCTGGAGTGTGTGTCTCCGAGGGATTGGGACCCCTTCAAGTGTAGCGTGTCCAACAGGTCTGGGGTCCGACATGTCCCTGTATGTCAAGCAGAGATTGCCTCTGAGTAGACAACATGCGACAGAGTATATCTGGAGCTTTTCAAGGCGGTCAGCATAGGGCATCCGCTCCAGGCCTGTGACTCTTCTAGTGAGGTACTTCTGTGGCCTTTCCAGTTGTTGAAAATTTCCAGAGAGGCACATAACAAATGAGGCATTGTATTCCACAATGGGTCCAATGAGGGATGAGTACAGTGGGATAATGACCTCCCTTTTTCTGGATGAAAAGCTCTTAGTGATGAGGTGTGCCACATAGAAGAATTTCCTGACTGTTGTGGCGATGTGGTTATTGAAAGTGAGACCACTGTCCACCTGTGTCCCTTAGTCTCTTATCACACTTTCGGTGTTTAGTGTACTGCCACCTTTGTGGTAATTCACTGGTACATGTTTTTTCCCCAGAGGGGATAACTATACATTTCTTGGCATTGAGCATGAGCCCATGGTTCTGGCACCAAGCATCTGTTTCTGTAAGGCCCTTTTGTAGAGTGTTAACCTCTGGTGTGGAACACTGGTCGCCCATGTTGGTAATGACCAGGTCTAGGATATTGCTGCCCCTGGTGGAAGTGTGGATAAGTTGATCCAAGGCATTGGAATGTATGAATTCCAGAAAATGTTGAGCAAAAAAGTTGGTATATGAGTAGTTTTCCCAGTTAATGGTGGGGTAGTTGAAATCACCCATTATTAGGGTGTTAGGTTGTACCCTAATATTTTCCAGTGTATCAAGAAATGAAGAGTGGGAATCCTGGGGCATGATGGGGGATATGTAGCAAGCTACAATTTGGATTACAGTCTTTCCCAGAGTTAATTGCACTTGGATAATCTCGGATGCATTATGCTGAGCAACTAGCCTGGAGGTGTGGATATCCTTAATGAATATGGACACGCCTCCACCTTTAGTGTTTCGGTCCAGGTTAGGTGGCCAAAAGGTGTGGTATGAATTATAGCCTGGTAATGCAGGGGTGCTGTCTCAAGCCTTGGACCAGGTCTCTGTAGGAGTGATGTTCTTCATGTTTCACTGTTGCAGTCATCACATTTGGGTTATCTTCTTTCAGTAGCCCTCAGTTGGCCTGATTAACATAGTCATGGGTCCTACGTCAGTTGCTGTCTCCTCTTCCGTGATGCCAGGTCTTCAGGGATATAAAACATGCAGCCGACATCATTACATCAGTCTTTCATGACATGCGGTGCCCAAAGCAGAAGCAGTTCGTAAGTGCCGACTCCTGAAATTTTAATTTTCGAGTTTCAGAACCGAAGTCTTCAACTAAAAGCTAAGTACCCCATTGGGGAAACTTTTTCTTGCTCTAAACCGATGTCAGTAAACGTAAATAATTGCATTTCTTGTGGAAAGCAACTACCTCATAAAGATTTTCATTCATACTGTATTCCTTGCCTAGGCCCTGACCACGATGTACCTCACTGTCAGTTTTGTGCCTTATTTAAACCACAAACTATCCGTCGCCAGTATATTTTCGCTTCTAAATATTTTGGTGCTCGGTTTACTAATCTTGATATATCTTTGGTAAGCCATCCAACTACCGACATTCCGAAAAAATGCAAAAATAACGACAGAGATAGGCCGTCGAGGTGCCGGTACTCAGTGAGGCACTTTCGCAGCCCCTGATACCTGCTGTTTCAGATTCGCAGGCCTCTACTGAGATCCATTCACAGTCCAGTATGCCGTGAGATGCTTCAACTGTGGAACCTGCGGATGTTTCTACCTTGGATGGATCCAGAGCCGCTGTGCAGGCACCGGCTTCTGAGAGTGTATCCAGGCATACGGACTTGCATATTAAACTGACGCCATCTTCTTCATCAAGGCCTAAATATCGAACCTTGCCTACAAAACTGATGCCCAGAATGCGTGGTCAGGCCTCTATGCCTAAAAAACAAATGATAAGTATGACTGAAGACCTTATTACTTTATTCAGGGGAAGCCCACCTTCCCCCACTAAGAGACCTAGAACTGAATTTGGTTATGATACTTTTGACCAGGACTCTGAAATTTCTGTTTCCTCTGATGACCAGGATTTACCCTTATCTACCTATGAGGATTCTGATGCTGAGGATTCTATTCCCTCTGCCCCCCACAGAGGATTTATCTTTGGTGAAGATGCCTGGTTGGCACACATAGATTTAAAGGAGGCATACCCCACACACATCCCAATCAAGGATCTTGCAGAAGATATCTATTATGCTTCAAAGCAGGCTACTCACTATCAGTTCTCTCTCTCTGCCCCCTTATTATCTGTAGCGCAGGGCAGTTCAAACATCTGGCTTTGTATAAAGGTGCTAACTTTCTGGGGGGTACCATAAACGAAAAAATACATCTTCTCTTGTGTCCTGTCAACAATATTATTTCTGGGAGCAAGAGCGAAATACAATGACCCAGGCTTTATATGGCTTTCCTCCGCCAGAAGCGAACTTCCTTGACAACCTACTTTAAACAAGTGGCTGTAAAACCCTGGCCTGCTCGGTGCATGGTTCTCCTCATTTCTCCTAATTCCATATGGAAGAAATATGGTGAAGAAAACAATAGTATCTAAAAAGCCTATGGTGTCAGCACTCTCAGGATCTAGAAGCAGTCATGCCCACATCATAACCTATACACTCTATGGTGAAATTCTTTGGTGAGCAAGGCACCAAACTAAAACACTAAGCTTCACCCCTCACACCCCCCTGCCTCAAAACTGCTAACAAGAGTATGCATGAATATGCATGGGAATTAGCATCTGGCAGGGGGGGCAGCAGTCACAACAAGAACCACGCAAAATCTGCACATCACACATCAATAATAAATAAATGTTAGCTGTGGGAAAGACTCCATTCACCCAATTCATCATACACACCGGAACAATGTTAAAGACAGACAACTCCACTGTTCCCACTGTTATACAGTACACTCACACAAGTAGAGTACACATCCTTACTTCCTCTGCAGACATTAGTTGCATTTACAGCACACAGCATTGGCTTTCTACTAGAAATCCTACAACCAGGAAATCCAAAGAGGAAAAACTAATACACTTGGCGAACCGGATAAAGGAAATCTCATGGATTTTCAACATGTTGACAAGAAAATGGGGGAGCCCAGATATAGACCTGTTTGCCTCCCCCCAAAACTATCAATTGGAAAAATTTTGCACAAGGACTCCAGACAGACAAGATTCGAAAGTGGATGCTGTGTCCTTCAGCTGGGAAAAAACATAACAGTTTATGCCTTTCCTCCTTTGCCTCTGATCTCCAAAGCACTACTAAAGATCAAACAAGACAAACCAAGGACGATTTTGATTGCACCAGACTGGCCACGCCAACACTGGTACCCTCTCCTGTGCAGTGTATCACTGTTGGCCCCATGGCATCTGCCTCAGATTCCTACCCTGCTGTCTCGGCAGGAGAACCAGATTCTGCACCCTCAGCTTCAAACACTGAACCTAGCAGCCTGGCTAATTACCTAATCTCTCCTTTACCATCCCTCAGTAAACCAGTGATGGATATCATTTTAGAGACAAGGAGGCCTAGTACTAGAAAATCTTATGCTGAAAAATGGAAAAGATTCTGTGCCTGGAAACAGTCTCAAGGGATGAGCACAGCAGTGCCCAATTTACCTCAGATTTTACAATACTTAACTGAGATGCTTCTCAAGGGCCTGTCTTTTTCCTCAGTAAAAATTTACACCTCAGCCATTTCAGCTCATTATAACACAGAATCTCCCCTCTTTTTTCATCCACTGCTCGAGCAGTTCCTCAGTGGGGCCAGAAATTTAAGACCACCCAGGAGAGCTCCAACTCTAGCCTGGGACCTTAACTTTGTATTGAAACTCACCCTTTTTCCTTTCGAGCCAGCTGCTGTTGTTGATTTAAAATTCCTTTCAGCTTTCCTTTTAGCAATCACTTCAGCAAGAAGGGTATCAAGGCTCTTGTGGCAGTGGAGCCTTTCATCATGTTTCATGCGGATAGGGTGTCCCTCAAGACCAATCTCTCTTTCATGCCAAAGGTGGTATCCAGTGTGGCCCTTAATCAGTCCATTCATTTGCCAACCTTATTTCCTAATCCACAGAACAAAGGGGAATGGATACTGCACTCCTTAGATGTGCACAGACAACTTAGATTCTACTTGGACAGGACTAAACCTCAAAGGAAATCTGAACAACTGCTGGTGACATTTGCTGCAAGGGCAGAGAGGAAGGCTATTTCAAAGCAAACCATCTCCAAATGGATAGACCATTGCATCCATGTCTGCTATAAGCACCATGGAAAACCTTTCCTACAGGCTCCTAGAAGCTGCTACCTAGAGTTCTGTTCATACTTTCACCAAGCATTACCATTTGCCAATTTTCTCTAAAATCCAGAGCTGGCTTTGCCACTGCAGTCTTGCAGGGCCTTATAGCTGGTCCTTATGCTATCTGAATTCCTCTTCCCATCCTTAGCTTTGGCAATCTACCCAAATGTGATGACTGCAACAGTGAAACACGAAGAACATAGTACAGTTGTGTACACTTACCATAAATGTAGATGCTCGAGTGTATCCACTGTTGCAGTCCTGGTTACCCTCCCTCCAGCCCCCTGACTTCTTTTGGCTATACCTCTTCTCTCCTTTACAATGCTTAAACACTTTTTGGTGTATTTGCTTTTTTGTTGGAGGTATAACCTTGTGTATTTATAGATTTAATTGCTTCCCAATAGGGGGTACCTGACATCTGGGGCAAGAAAAACTGAAGTAATGACGTCGGCTGCATGTTTTATACCCCTGATGACCTGACGTCACGGAAGAGGAGACAGCAACCGACGAAGGACCTAAGACTTTGTTAATCAGGCCGACTGAGGGCTACTGTAAGCAGATAACCCAAATGTGATGACTGCAACAGTGAATACACTTGAACATCTACATTTATGGTAAGTGTACACAGCTGTACTTTTTCATGTCTTGAGGATTCTAGACTGTCATTTCTTCCAGATCTGGCACCAGTGTGCCTACCAGGATTGGGCATTTTTTTTATCCTGGGTTTTGTGTACCTGGCTATCTTTTTTTATTTTTAACCTACTTCTGCCAATGATATATGCTATATAAAATACAGTCTATAATATCAGTATCGTCTTGGTGAGATTTTGTGAAAAACAGGGTCCACCTCATGAAGGTACTCACCAAGACTTCAGGATGAATTCATTTCCAGCAGTACAGCTGTCCTTTGCTTCCTGACTTCTCTCTCCATTTGGACTCTCTACATAGATTGTCTGATGAGTCTCCAATGATAACCACAAACTTTTCCAGAGACAGTTGTCTGTAAATGCCTTATGTACCTGAGTAAGTTCTCCTCTTAAAAATCTATATGACACTGTACATGTTTAGATATTTTAATCTAATTTAAATTTTCATATCCATGGGTACCATTGTTATGTTTCTGCTGTACTCTTTCCAGTTTACGCATGCATGTTTTGTTATGAGGTTTTCATAATATTATTATTCCATACTCTAGTTCGGGTCTGATGTAACTTACAAACAAAGATGTCATCAGTTCATATTTCCTAGGCTTTATAAATCTTTTTATATAGCCTGTAATTTTATTGCTATCATTATCCAGTTAGTTGATGTGATCAGAAAAATTCAAAGCTGAATCAATCCATATGCCCTGGTCCTTAAATGAACCTACAATTTCAATC
The DNA here is from genome assembly GCF_019279795.1 of Protopterus annectens. Taxonomy (NCBI): domain Eukaryota; kingdom Metazoa; phylum Chordata; order Ceratodontiformes; family Protopteridae; genus Protopterus; species Protopterus annectens. The sequence goes on along the minus strand of NC_056726.1, from coordinate 376,735,162 downwards.
ACTGTCGTAAATATTTATTCACCCTTCTGTCTATGCCTCACAAATCTCATATGCTTAGTTTTTCAGTGTATTTAACAACTTATTTTCCTGTGCCCAAATGGTCTGTTTAGTCAAGTTCTTTTGCAGAAATGCCCTAACTATGACAGATGTAATCAGTTTACTTATTTTTCAAGTCATCTGCACACAGACTGTAAAACACCTCAAGTGATAAAAAATAGATTTGAAAATGAAACCTAAATAAGTAAGGGACTAGGACAGAGCTCTGTGGGACACCCTGACTTGTAACCCAGAAATGTGATGTCCATTTCATTCTTCCTCACTGATGGGTCTTAGGATCTGATATTGGATCCAATTCGGCCGCTTCACTAGACCTATGAGCTGCGCCTCGAGCTCCTCCCTCTCCCATGATGCCTCACATCTCCTCAAATTTCTCGAATTTCGTTTGCCGCCATCCAGCACAGACATGATTCTGTTGTCTCGAGTGAGCTTCTGTGGCACTTTTTATGAATCTAAAAGGGACTTTTTAAAGAAATTACCAACTTTCTGACAGAGTCCTTATTGGAGGAGGACGTCAAGAAGGTATCTCCCTAACTGGCCACTCTTTCCTTTATTTTCATTTCCTCAATGAGGCTAATTTCTAATGCCACAGAGGGAACCTCTTGAGCAGCCGGAACAAACATAGCCATTAGGAGATATGCTTGGATGAGGCTTTGTGGGTTTGCAGAACCCTTTAAGGCATCCTTCATCAGTGTCCCTTGCAATGGTTCTTCCCTGTTTGGACCATGAGTCAAAGAAAGTTTTATCCGCAATGAGCAAGAGGGAAAGACATTGTCTGCTGTAAGGATCAAATTTTCTTCCCCTCAGCAGACCTTTTCACGGAACCAGTGGAGTGGGAAGAAAATGTGGTTCAGGAAATCTTAAGGTCCTTTCCTGGATTCCCAAGAAGATTCCTGCTCCAGAGGCAGAGGAAGATGATTTAATGGAAGGCACTACCCTAGAAGCAGAGGGGGTCTGCAGAATCAGGGCTTTCTCTGACAGGCCCTACCAGCGCTCCTGAAGCGTTGCCTGACTCTCTTATTCTGGAGGCAGTCAGGGGCAGACTGTCTTTGCACCTAGATGCCTGCACAAATTTAACAAACAACAGCTGGGTGCTAAACATAATTTCCAGTGGTTACTATATTCCATTTATCCATCCACCTTCAAGCTCCAGGAGGAATCTCCCCGTTGTGCCACCTAGTCAGAGGGAGAATGCCATTCTAGAAGTTCAGAAACGTTTAGAAATGAGTCATCTAAATGGTCCTGACCAAACATCAAGGGTGCAGAACCTGTTCATTCTTCTTTTTGGTGCCATAAAAGACAGGGGGCCTGTGTTCAATCCTAGATCTGAGCAGTCTGAACCTATTTATCAAAATGTTGAAGTTCCGCATGGTTACAGCTCAGTCCATGCTCCCACTACTACGCAAGGATGATTGGATGTGTTCCATAGATCTCCAGGACATGCACTATCATATCAAGATAATTAGCAGTCCAGGAGACATTTGCGTTTCTGGCTGGGAGCCAGTCATTACCAATTCTTTGGACTCACCACCTCCTCCTGGGTGTTTACCAAATGCATGTTAAAGGTAGCAGCCCACCTGAGACTGCAAGGATGCCAGGAGTTTCCATACTTGGACAATTGGCTAACTGCACCAACAAGACATCAGCTTCTTCAAGCCACACAGTACTTGCTACAAATCTTCAGTCATCTGGGGACTGAGATAAACTTAGCGAAGTCAAAATTGCTCCCTGTAAAGAACATACAGTTCATAGGAATGCAACTGAGCGCAATCACGCAAATAGCGTCATTGCCCCCGCAGTGTGTAATGTCTGTGAGACAAGTTCAGCTATTACTGGATACATCCACTCCACCTGTAGAACTAATTTTGATAGACCTAGGATTTATGTCAACTGCCACACTCCTAGTACCACTAGCAAGGTTCTTCATGCAAGTACTACAATGGACTCTAGCTGTTCAGTGGTCCATTCTTTACCAAACATCTGTTCCTATCCGACTAACTCCAATTTGCAAGTCTCACCTCCAGTGGTGGCTTCTGTCAAATGACATATACCTGGGCAGGCCCTTTTGTCTTCCCCCTCCAACAGCCACAGTGACCATGGACGCTTCCCTGTTGGGGATGGGGGGGCATTATCAAGGAAGATTGCCCCAAGGCACATAGTCCCCAGCAGAGACCAAGTTGCAGCATATCAGTGCCCTAGACCTGTTTACCTCTTGTGAAGAAGCCATGAGAGTGTGGGAATGGGCGATCTCTTCAAACCATTTTCTCATTGCAAAGCACATTCCTGAGGAGACAAACGTACTGGCGGACAGACTAAGCAGATATATCTCGAGCCCACATGAGTGGTCCCTGAACCAGTCAGTAGCAAACCAAATATTCAGTTGATGGGGCCAACCTTGTTGTGATCTCTTTGCCTCTCCCCTGAACAAGTGCAGCAAGTACTTCACTCTGATCCCCCCAAGCAGGGAGTCACTGAGGAATGCTCTAGTCCATGATTGGACTGCAGGTCTCCTGTATGCTTACCCTCCAGTACCTCTAATTTCTGAAAGTCCTACAGAAAGCCAGTAGGTTGAAGAGCAGTCTGATCCTCATTGCCTCCTTCTGGCCTTGTCATGTATGGTTCCCCTTCTTATGGTCTCACATTAGATATCCAACGTGGATAATGAATCAAAGGCAGGATCTAATTTCCCATCCGTCAGAACATTAATATCCCAATCTCATATCCCTATTAACATCTTGGTTTCTCCACTTTCAGTGATTCTAAGAAAGTCCTGGCTAGCTTCCCCAGTCTGAGAGATTATTCTTGCTTCCCAGGAGCCTTCCACAAAAAAGGTTTATAACAACAAGTGAAAGAGATTTTCAATTTGGGCATGGAAACAGAATATTGATCCCTTTTCAGCTCCTGTTTCAGCTATACTTCTGTTCCTAAATTCACTTTTTCAAGATGGTGCCAGCTTCTCCACCATAAAGTTACAGCTGGCAGCAATTGCAAATTTTTATGTGGGGGAAGATTCTACTTACTCATCCTCTCTTTTAACATCAAAACTATGTAAGGCATTTATGAAAGGGGCTTTCCTACTTAGGTCTCCAGTAAAAGATCCTTCCCCTCTGTGGGACCTCACCATTTTACTTCAGAGTCTTACTCAGAAACCTTTTGAACCTGCTGACTCTTGCAACATGAAGTTTCTGTCATAGAAAAACATTTTTCTCATGGCCATTACTTCATCCAAAAGAGTGTCTGAACTGAAAGCTCTATCATCCAAACCACCTTATATCACCTTTTTCAAAGATAAGGTCTCTTTAAGAACAAATCCTACATTTATGCCTAAAGTTGCCAGAAAATCAAATATTAACCAGTCCATTCATCTACCAGTCCTGGCATCTGGGTTGTCTAGTTTCATTCTTCATGTCCCACTCCTCCATCCTAAGCTGTTGAGAGCTCTCTAGAGGAATGTAAGAACCCATAGGTTCCTGGTTTCAACTCCAGATTATGGTGCTATCATTTTCTTTTCTGTATATTTTTGCAGATAACTGTCTGTAGAGCAGCAAACACAGTCTGAGGAGTTGGGGAAGAAGTCAGGCATCATGGGAGAGGGAGGAGGTCAAGACTCAGATCAGAAGTCTTGTGAAGTGGTCGAATCAGATCCAGTATTAGATCCTAAGACCCATCAGTGAGGAAAAATGAAATTGGACAACACAGATGCCAAGTTATGGTAAGTACATAACTTACAATTTTACCTGTCCAATTGTTGCACTATACATAATGCATCTTATTTGTAAGCCATGCAGCTATCCATCTTGTCAAGATTATGTCAAAACCTAGTTTTTCTAACTTGCTGATTAGTGTTTTGTGTATGACCGTATCAAAAGCTGAAGTTAAGTATATATAAATTACATCACGGCACAATGTTTTCATTTACAGTTGCTATATTATTAAAGAATAATATGTTACAGGTTGTTGTAGATCTATTTTTCAACATATGCATGCTGATATATATGGTTTCAAGTACCAAGCTTTCCATTTCTGACAATTTATCTAAAATGATCTTTTCCATTATTTTTCTACAATAAGAAAATAAACTTATGGGTCTTTATGACTCTGGGTTTTGTCCTATTCTTCTTTCTTTAAAGATGGGGTTAATAAGTGCATGTCTCCAGTCATCAGTAACCTCCCAATACTTACATTTTCTAATGAATAACAGATATAATGGTACTGTAAGTTCATGCTTAAGTGTTCTCAGTGTCCCAGGCTGAAGTGGCCCTCAGTTCCACAAGGTTCTGATGTCAACAAGATACCCTGTCATCCCACAGGAGACACCACATAGTTTCCTCATTATACACCAGAGAAATCAAAATAGTGCATATGTGCCACTGGGGTATGAGAACCCCCCCACTCCAGTTTGGGTGCACCCATCCCCCATGTCTGAACCATCAAGTACCTCAACTGCTTCTCAGGACTCCGATTGCCTGATCCATAGTCAGGGCTCTATCCTACTATACCACCAGCACATAGTGCTGTCTTTCCTTTTTTGTTGAATCCATACATCCATCCTCAACTCCCTTTTCCCATTTTTGAGCATGGAGTTGTGGTGTCGCTTCAACAGTGACAGTCATCTAGAGCCAGGGTTTGCACTGCCGAGAGATTAGCCGTGCCACAGTAGTTCTTCCACATAGCACACATGCACTCGCACTTACACTTATAGACCATTTAGAGTGTCCACTCCACCTACTGCTCGTCTTTGGACATGAGAGGAAACCGAAGCACCCAGAGGGGACCCAGGGAAGACATGGCAGACTTCACACAAGACACCCCAAACAAGAATGGATTTGGGGAACCTCTTGCTGTGAGGTGACAGCACTATCCTATGTGCCACCTTTCTTGGCTAGGCTTTTGCTTTTCTGTTCTTCCTGTCTTGTTTATTACTGTAAGTCATCTTCCTTCTGTGCCTTTTATTTCCTGTGTACTAATTTTTTCATACCCTTTGTTTCTACCCATTTGCAAACCATTATTTGTTATTTTTGGTTTGCATGTCTTGTTTGCACAAATGCTCCTTGCTCCTATGATGGCAGTTTTTACACAAACTCAATGAATTTCCACACTGCTCTTATGTCCACTTATTAAAGATCCCCAAGTCCAAAGTTGCTGTTTCTTGAAGATGTCCAAGTACTTGCTGTTTAATGCAGATTAGTGCAGGCCTTTATGAATATGGATTTACTTACTATTTTATTAGAGTAATACGCATATAGTAAGTAAGGATGTCTGAGTGTAAACAACTGCCTTTCAACTTATGGAGTTACCTAGCTCAACTTCTAAAAACTTTAGAAGGATATTTTGAGTTTGATTTCAACTGATTTTTATTTTGGGCCTCAGAAAGTAATACAGCCATACATGTGAATTCCTCTTTATTTATTGATCTGATTTCAAGGAAGTTTTTCCATTAGGCAGTACAAGGAGAACAGTATAGTCATGTAATAAGATATCAGAGAAACATACCTAGCTAATATATACATTTGAACACTTCGTGTTACAAACCATGCCAACACAACTGTAGCTGCAAACATTATGTATCATTTGTAATATATCCAGTCATTGTTAGTCAACCATTACATAGCTCATTCAAATCCTGCCCTCCTCCTCAATCCTCCTTTGCATGTATTGATCCCACAATTCCCATTTCTTTCCTATGTAATTTGCTCCTACCCTTTTCTGAAGATCCCAGTTCCAGTTATTTTTTTCTCTCTGTTACTATATTCACTACTTCTAGTAAAGTTGGTTTAGACTTTAAGTTCCATTTTCTAGTAATTGCTTTCTTGACAGTTACCATAATTAGACTTAGCAAGGCCTTGCTATGTCTGTACAATTCGATTCTGTATCATAGCTCAAAAATCACTTACTTTGTTACACCAATTTGCTCACCCAGTATCTCCGACAAAGCAGTCTGCAGGGAATCTTTAAAATCTGCCAGCTCATTACACTCCTAGAAAATATGTTGCCAGTTACCTCTTTCTTCCCCATCACACCTCCAACATTTGCTGTCTACCTGAGGAAAAATTCTTTGGAGTCTACTTGGGGTATAAAAATACCTATGTAAACACTTCCAAGCAAAGATCCTAAATCTTCTAGACTTTGTTGCATATTTGGGAGACATACATGTATCCCCCATTGTTTCATTGTGAATTGTTTATCCTGTCTCTCGTCCCACTCCTTTCTAAACTCCTCTGATTGATTGTTGCAATCATCATGTAATATTTTGTATGCTCTACTAATTATTCCTTTCTTTACAGCAACTTATGTTCTAGATTCTACTAAAAACTCTACCAGTGCTGGTCTTTTGTTTAGGACTCCCCTATTTCTTTTTCTTTGTCCATACTCTAAATATCAATCCTTGATAGCAAAGGCAATTTCTAACCTGTAGTCCAAATAAGTTATTGATGTCTTCCCATTCTATTATGTTTCCCCCTCTAGTTATTTTCTCCCAGTACCTTGGTTCCTTTGCTAGTTTTCTCCAGTAAATTCCAGCCCCCTCTTACCTATTGTCTGTATCTGTAATTGTACTCATCCCTATCAGCAAAATCTCATTTCTCCATTCCTGTGTTGGTTTATTTCTTAGAATACTTTCTGCTACTTTATAATATTCTGTATGATTATTGTTATTTTCCTTCAAGGTCTGCATCCAAAATCCAAATCTCTCCTTGTTTCTTGAGCTTCCCCCCATTTCATCTTCATCTCTTTCCACTTTGAATTATAGATCTGAAGTTGTTGTCTTCATTTGCTTTTCAACCTGTGGGTACTCTGATCCTGCACAGATCTGGCTCGGCCACATTTCCAGCATCTGATCTGAGCTCCAAGCTCCTTCCTTACCCATAATGCCTCTCTCTCTTACCTGCCTTCAGATCTCATTTGCTGCTCTAGCATAAGTATTGTGATCCGCTGCTCTGAGCTTATTTTGGGTAAGTGACTGAATGTAACATTCAATCTTCCTTTTACTTAAATTTCTCTCTTTTCTAACTTCCCCCCTACCCTTGTGCTGTTCGTCAGTATAAAAAAAAAAAAACTTCTTCTTATCTTCTATCTGGAGTGTGTGTGTCTGTGTGCATGTGCGCGAATGTGTTTTGGTTGGGCCTCTTTGTTGTGACTATGTCGTACCCCAAACCAGGCTTTAGAAAGTGCACAGAGCACGGCCATAAGTTCTCCTCAACTAATGGCTACACACTGAGTTGTATGTTTAGGGGTTCCCCATCTTGAGTCCTCCTGTTCCGTCTGTGCAGGCTTCAACCCTCATGCATTGATGGACAGGAGGAACAAGCTAATTTTAAAAGGCCTTCTCCCCCTCCTACCACTGGGGTCCAGGCTTCCTCAACCCGACTACTACTTCTGCTTCTTCTGTCTCTGCCATGGCCTCTGGGACTCAACCACCTGCCAAGAGGTCCGGGGACAAGCATAAACACAGGGACTGGCCAAGGAAGCGATCCTCTGATCGCTCTGTCTCTACTGGTCCACCACCCAAGGTCCACTCTACCTCGCGACTGGAGTGTCCCCAGTTCCATTCCCCTCACTTCTCCCAGAGCCAGAGGAGCTGCGGATCCGTTTGCTGCCCATGGCTTCACCTCACCAACCCTCCAGGCCAGTACCGGTGGCCTTTTCGTCCCGATCCACAGACATCCTTTCTGAAGTGGAGGTGGCTGGGATGATGCAGAAATGTATCCACACTCAGATACAGATGGGAGTCTTGCCTGCCCCCCTCCCTCTGTAGTGGGGGACATGCAGTCCAGATTCCTACCAATTACTCCTTCTTCAATCTGACCTGTGGTTTCATAGCCTTCAGATTCGAGGACTCTGCGTAGAGGGGCCATCGCCAATGGTATCTTGCACCTCGACGCTGGCCATTACCTTGAGTAGTCTCTATCCTGCTTTTGGAGCTGTTGCCTCACCGCTGGATCCCAGGGGATGGTGTCAGCTCTGAGCCTTTTGGAGCAGAGGCTTCCAGTCGGACACTCAGTGCCTAGAGGTTTGGCTCTGACTCCCATGTTGATCCAGAGGGTGGCGGGCCCATCTGTACTTCCTTCTCAGATGGTTCACTCTCCTTCTGCCATCGACATGGTGGAGCGGGTCCTCTCGATACCATCGAGACCCTTGACTGTCTCGTCTTCATAGTCCACCCTGGCTCCATTTGTTTCTAGTATGGATTCCACCATCCTGCAACCTCAGGGACAGCCTGCTGCCTCTCTTTCCCAGGTAGCTCCCATGCGGGAGCAGCCATATGTTTTCAAGTCCTCCACAGAAACTCCCCCTGACGAGGTACATCGAAAATATACATGCAAAAGGAGGTACATTGACTCCCCAACAAAGTCCCTCATGGAGGACACTGATTTAGAAGAAGGGAAGGGTTCCCCCCCCCGATCACGACCCGAGGATGTCTCCTTCAGAGACATCATGGAGATCCTTCATCAGCGAGGGGGTGGTCTGCTCAGAAACCCAACTTGGAAGAATCGGTATTCCTGGAGGCATTTGGTGCAGGACCGTCTACATTCTGAGTGTCCCTTCCTTCAGATCTACTGATGGATCTAATTACATCTTGGGCATGGAAGGAACCGGACATGGTGGAGCTGATCCCCAAATGTCCTGACAAGGTATTGAGTGCTCCCTCATACAGAACCCACTGGACCAGGGGATTCCCTGTAGATGCCATGGTAGTGGCAGTGGCCACTAAGAAGGAGCTCACACAGCAGAGCTCCATGGTCCATCTGCCAGATCGAGAGTGCAGGATGATGGATCGCTTTGGGAAGCGGTTGTACACTTTAGCCACATTTTCAGTACTTGCGCTGAATTATATGTCACATGTAATTAGACTCCAGCTAGACCTTGTCACAGAGATCGTTGGGTCTACCCCAGGATCCATGACGGCAGAGGACCCGAAAGCTTTCTCTTCTCGCATGGCCACCCTCACTTCAATTGCTAACACCTGTATGCGACTTCTCTGTCATGCTTGAGCTGCTGGTATGGGCACTGACATCGGCGTCATGTTTGGCTCTGACTCTGTGCATTCTCAGAACCCTTTAAGGTGTCCTTTACTAACATCCCGTAAAATGGTTCCAGCCTCTTTGAAATGTTGGTACGTGACACTCTTGTCCAGAGCAAGAAGGCGGGAAGACATCAGGATCCATCAGGATCTGCTTCTCCACCCCCAAACGAACCTTTTCGAGAAATTAGTGGGGGCAAAGAAGATGTGGTTCCAAAAGTCTCAGAGCTACTCCCAGGATGCTCAGGACTCACCTTTCTCTAGAGGCAGAGGGATATTCGATAGATGCTGCCCCCGAGGCAGGTGCGAGGAATTGGAGGTGTCAAGAACCTTTCGTGGACAGGCACACACAGCAGCCCTGAAGGGTTGCCTGACTGCTTAGCTCTGGAGGCAGTTGGGGGATGCCTCTCACTGCACCCAACAGCGTGGGAGTTATCACAGATGATCGTTTGGTGTTGCAGATCATATCCAGAGGCTATACTATCCCTTTCATTCAATCACCTCTTCTATCCAAACACCTCCCTGAAATTCCACCCATGCAAAGGGAGGAAGTAGTGCTGGAAACTGCAAAGCAGCTAGAAAAGCAAGTCATCCAGCCTGTCCCCCAAGACCAGACTGGATTAGGCATTTATTCCAGATTCTTTTTGGTGCCAAAGAAGATGGGGGACTTAAGACCCATTCTGGATCGCTCCATTCTAAATCTCTCAGTTGCCAAGACAAAATTCCAGATGGTCACTCTTCAGTCTATCCTGCCCTTTCTGCAGGAGAGCGATTGGATGTGCTAGTCAACCTTCAGGATGCGTACTACCACATCAAAATAGACAGGCACTCTCAAAGTTTTTTTTCACTTCTAGCTGGGGGCCAGTCATTACTAGTTCAGAGCGCTCCCCTTTGGTCTCACCACAGCCCCCAGGGTGTTCACCAAAGTGATGGCAGTGGTAGAGGTTCACCTGAGACTACAAGGGATTCCAGGTCTTCCCCTACCTGGACGACTGGCTCCTTGCTGCACCTTCCAGGTATCAGCTCTGCCAAGCAAGGGATTCCCTGCTTCACTTAGCCCACCAGTTGGGCAGAGCCATCAATCTCAACAAATCTTTACTGGCCCCGGTTCAAGTGCTAAATTTCATCAGAGCTCGGATGAACACAATTCAATCCAAGGTCTTCTTAACCTCAGAGAGAATCCACTCTCTGAAACTACATGTACGCTGTATCCTTCAAGCTCAGTCGCCGACGGTGGAATTGGTATTATGGGCATTAGGGTCCATGGCTGCCATGATCACTCTCTTATCTTTCGCTCGACTACGTATGCAGGTACTTCAGTGGACCCTTGGGGTTCAGTGGGTCATGCTAGATCTTCCATTGTCTCACCCTGTTCAAGTATTTTGGGTGTGCAGAGACTCTCTTCTGTAGTGAATTCATTCCCTGGATCTTCTCCAGGGTCCTCCCTTTCTTCTGCCTCCCCCTATGGCCATGGTGACCATGGACGCCTTCATGCTGGGTGGGGGGGCACAGCTTGGGAAGGATGATCCAAGGTACGTGGTCTCCCTATGAGACTCAATTGCATATCAACATCCTAGAAATGAGGGCAGTGCTCCTATCATTGCAAGCTCTTCATGTCCATCTTCCTGTAGGGATGATTGCCATCCAGAGAGACAATATGTCGGTGGTCTGGTACATCAACAAGCAGGGGGGAACCAGGTCTTATCCCCTGTGTTGAGAGGCCATGACAGTGTGGGAACGGGCGATTCCCACCACCATTTTCTGGTGGAAGGGCACATTCCTGGGAGGTCCAACACTGTAGCCAACAGGCTCAGCAGGTCTATCCTGATGCCTTATGAGTGGTCTCTAAATCCTTTGGTAGTGAAACAGACCTTTCCCAAGTGAGGCCAGCCTTGTTGCGATCTGTTCACCTCTCCTTCCAACGTGAAGTGCAGTGAGTTTTTCTCTCTGAACCCCCCTCAGGGGGAAGCCTCCAGAGATGCTGTGGTTCATGCTTGGCCCCCCGGTCTTCTGTATGCATATCCTCCTCTGCCCCTAATACCGAAATTTCTTCAGAAAGCTTGCATGCTGGGGAGCTCTGTCATCCTCATTGCCCCATTCTGGCCTTGCCAAGTATGGTTTCCCTCACTGTGGTCTCTTGTTGTGTGTCTGCCCTGGAAGTTAGGTCCGATTCCAGATGTCATCTCTCATCCCTCGGGGATTCCCCATCCAGACCTAGTCAGCCTGAAGCTCACTGATTGGCTGCTCCATTTTCCGTATTAGTCAGGATTCCTGGGTTATCCTCACCGGTCAAAAGAATTTCGGTGGCAGCTCATAAATCTTCTACTAGGAAGGTTTATTCCAGTAAGTGGAAATGTTTTTTATTTGGGCCTCTCAGCATGACCTATACCCCTTCACTGCTCTGGTTCAGGCGGTTTTAGAATTTTTAGCAAGTATTTTTCAGCAAGGTGCCAGTTCTTCTACGGTCAAGGTCCAACTGGCAGCTATATCTAACTTTCATGTAGGCAACAACATGACTTCTCTAGCTTCTTCTAAGCTTTGTAAAGCCTTTTTGAAAGGCACCTTCTTACTTCAGCCACCAGTTAAGGACCCAACACCACCCTGGGATCTTACGCTAGTGCTGCAAGCTTTGTTCTTGCCCCCCTTTGAGCCTGCAGCCTCAGTAGACTTCATTTCTGTCCTGGAAGATGCCAAAGATCGTGTACTCTTTCTTTGGGAACATCTACCAAAAGGGTTTCAGAGCTTCAAGCATTGTCAGTCAGGACTCCTTATTTGGTATTTCATAAGGGCAGGGTGTCCTTGCGTACTAATCCATCTTTTCTTCCTAGGGTAGCTTCGGAATCCAATATTAATCAAGTGATTAATCTGGTTTTCTTCCCAAATTTTCAAAATAAGGGAGAGTACAAGCTCCACTTGTTGGATGTGCATAGATGGTTACGCTTTTACCTACATAGGACTAAGTCTTTTTGTAAGTCTGACTAACTTTTTATTTCCTATTCTAAACCCTTTTTAGGGAAACCAGTGTTGAAGGTCACCATTGCCCGTTGGATTTCCCAGTGCATTTTCCTGGTGTATTCAGCTAGAGTTTAAGCTCGTCAGGCTATATTAAGGCACATTCCATTAGATCTGTAGCTACTTCAGCTGCCTTCTGGTCCAGAGTTTCTCTGGATGATATTTGTTCTGCGACTACTTGAGCTGCTTCACATACTTTCATCTCGCATTACAAGTTGGACATTTTATCCAGGAACAGGGCATCCTTTGGCTCCACTGTGCTCTGGAATATCCTTCCATGAGGGCCCTGCAGGTGGTTAGCAGTTGGGGACTCTGTCCCACAGGTTGAAGTGCAAATGAAGACAACTTCAGATAAAGAAGTTATGTACTCAGCGTAACATTCCATCTGAGGTGTTGCTCTTCATTTGTCTTCAACCATCCCTCCCTCCTTCCCCCTGCCTTGTGTAGGCTGTGTAGTTGCCTGGCCAGAAGAGGAATGGTCACCATATGAGTATGCCTTTGTTCTCCCTTGTTCGCTTAGGGAGATTTTAGTCATGGGATAACATTTTGAATCAGATTGGGATGCTATGGTGGGCAGCAAACTCTATCTGAAGGGAGGAGGAAGACAGGGGCATTATGGGTAGGGAAGGAGCTTGGAGCTCCGATCAGATGATGGAAAGGCGGCCGAGTTGGATCCATGCCAGATCCGAGTACCCACAAGTTGAAGACAAATGAAGAGCAACAACTCAGATGGAACATTATAGTGAGTACATAACTTTTTTTTTTCCTGCTTGTGCTATGTATAGGAGACTTAACTGTGGTGGTGATTAGGTTTATGAGCAATGAAGAGTAGATTTTCATAAACGCAGTGGCCCTACTGCTGATTTTTTATTCACTGACTCCTCCTTTTGAGTTTGCTCTTGATCATAAAAGGACATACTTGTTAAAAGTTACGTAAGCAGTGGGGTGTGCAGTCCTAGCACCCTCACTGATAGAAAAGTAAAAGTATGGATTCTGACTCAGAAGAGCCAGTATTATATTTCAGTTCTGTTTTTTTTTTTCTTTTCAAAAGACCAGAATATTTTCACAAGCTGTCTTAACTGCATCTGTTTCAAAATGTATAACTAGGAGCTGTTAACATATCACCAGAGATTTCTTTGACAAGTGTTAGCACCTATATTGGCTGTTTTATGTTCCTAGTCAGACCAAAACTATTTCCTAATATGTTGTTGTCAGTCTCATCTTTATTCTCACTGATGGGTTGGATCCAGTCCATCTCAGCCTTTACATAAGCTCGAGGTTCTCAGCCAAGCTCGTATGCATTTCCCTACCCATAATGCTACTGTTCTATAACCTCAGATTTTGTTTGCCACACAGCAGAAAGGTTCCTCTTAGCTAGCTCTGGGTTAAGTATTGCTAATTACTTGCCAATTGTTTAATTATTATTATTAGTAGTATTATTATTATCTTTCTGCTAGTGTGAGTCTTCCCTACCCCATTTAAGCTACAGACCCGTTTAAGTTAGAGGGTCATTTATTTCTTCCGTTTTAGTTAGAGGGCAAATTCTCTGCCATTCCTTCCCTCCTCTAATTGTGAAGTTTAGTTAGAGGATGATTTTCTCTCCTTTTCTTTCCCTCCTCTAATCAACTGTTTAAGTTGGAGGAAAATTCTTTATGTGCAAAAAAGGGGGGAGGGGTTCACTTATTATTTTCCTGCTGCACCTGTCTTCTTTTTCTGCCTCAGTATGTTTGTGTGTGTGTGTTAGGTTATTATGTCTCGAAAACAAGAGGGGAAACCGTTAGGTTTCAAAAATGTGAAAATGTGGAAGAAGATGCCCCATAGCGATTCTCACATTCTCTGTGTTATTTTTTGGTGCCTCTTCACCTCCAAGAAAATTGCTCCATATGTCATGGGTTTAATCACAGAGCGCTTATGGGGCATAAAGATAAGTTGATTTTAAAGGGTTTATTAAAAACCCCTTTTTCAAGCTATTTCTTCAGAGTCCTCAAAATATCCAGACAAGGCTTTCAAGAGGGCATCTTTGGCTCCAAAACATTCGTCTGAGCCAAGACCCAAAACTCATCTCTCTACTACACCAGCATCCTTGGAGTAGACAGTCATTCCTGGATCCAAGACTACATTTTTGATGTCTCCTCTCATTTTGGGCTGAAAGTGAAAGAAACACACACCAGGTGAGAACAAGAAGGCAAGACCTTGTCTGCCACTGGAGTACATTTTTCTGCGCCCACCAGACCCTTTCCAAAGGGTCAGAGGGATAGTGGGAAAATGTGGTTTTAAAAAATCCCACAGGTCTTTTCATGACACGTAAGGTGAGAGTTCCCCCAGGGACAGAGGGGGGAACAATAATGGTAGACACTGACCTCATAGCAGAGGAGGCCCGCAAAATCAGGGCTCCAGAGAATCTTTCTATGGAGGGACGTATCAACTTTCCTGAAGGAGTGCCCGATTACTTGCCTCTGGAGGCAGTCGGGGATCATTTGGGTCTGCACCAAGAAACCTGACAAAGCATCACAAATGACAGATGGTGCAGTGTATAATTCCCAGGGGATATGTCATTCCCTTCGACTGTCCTGCTCCTCTATGCACATTAGTTCTGGGCGTTCCACCCAGTCAAAAGGAACAGGCAACCTTAAAAATTCAAACATTGCTAAATAAAAGAGTCATTCAACAAGTCCCCACAGACCAGAAAGGATCCGGAACTTACTCAAGATTCTTTTTAGTTCCAAAGAAAACAGGGGACTGGAGACCCATCTTAGATCTTAGCCTTCTGAACAGGTCAGTAAAAAAGAGCAAGTTCCAGATGCAGTCGATACTTCCACTCTTGGAAAAAGATAGTTGGATGTGCTTCATAGACCTTCAGGATGCGTACTACCATATTTTAATGAACAGGCAATCCAGAAGGTTTTTATGCTTCCAGCTAGGAACCAGTCACTTCCAGTTTTGAGCTCTGCCCTTTGGTCTCACTACAGCCCCAGAGTGTTCACCAAATGCATGGCAGTAGTAGCAGCTCACCTGAGATCCAAAGGATTCCATGCGTTTCCATATTTGGACAACTGGCTCATCTCTGTCCCGAACAGGCATCTTCTTCAGAAAGTCAGGAACTATGCCCTTCAACTTGTTCATCTCATGGAATCACCATAAATTATGAAAAATCTGCTGTAGAGACATGTCAATCCTTGGTTTTCATAGGAGCCCAAATAAACACAATAATCATGTCAGCAAAGCTTTCCAAAGAAAGAGTGCACAGTCTTTGGTGTTATGTAAGGATGCTGATCAACAAGAAAAAGTCTTCTGCCAAACTAGTCCTACAGGTTCTAGGCAAAATGGCTGCTTCGGTTATACTAATACCACTAGCTCGACAACATATGAGAATCCTTCAGTGGCTTCTTTCTACACAATGGTATTGCCCTTTTTAATTTCTCCACATCTTTTGGGTTTCTAATACCATGACGGGAATGGACCCCATTCCTGAGTCAAAGTATGATTAAAGTTCATGAAATTAGTTTGTTTCACTCTGTCAGCCAAAACAACTCTTCGCAGCACCCGTAATGTGCCCAGTAATGACTCTCTATGTAATTAGTATGGAGTTGCATGTATTGGTAGCATATCTGAATGTGATAGATTATTTTTTATAAGACCCATTGCTCCTACTAATATTGGAACTAAGTATCTTTCTTCCACATTGCTGTAGTTTCTGTCAGCAAATTCTGATATTTTTTGATTTTGTCTCTCTCTCTCTACGCAGGATATTGTAGTCACTGGGTGTGTCGATTTCAATGATCAGTGCTACATTTGTCTTCTTTTCTTGGACCATCACTATATCTGGTTTTCTGACATCTGTCTTTTGAACTGTTGGCAATGGTTGATCCCATGTGATGCAAACTTCGTCATTTTCTATGATGCTTTGCGGTTCAGGTTTCCAGTGTTTTTCAGCCACTCCGATACCATAATGTTCGCACAATCCCCACTGCAACAGTCTCGCCACATTGTTATGCCTTTCAGTATACAGTCCTTCTGCCATTAGTAGGTCACAACCAGCAATGAGGTGTGCAACTGTTTCCAGTTCTGTTTTACAAAACCTATGTTTGTGTGTTTCTCTCACATGTTCAATGGACTTTGTAAACCAACGTGTACATAGCCCACTTTCTTGGGCTGCCAATATTAATTAACCTTTCATCTCTTGGTTTGAATTCACCTCTCTCCTTAACCATTCCTGCATTCGTTCCTTATCAACTTGAGGTTCTTCCCAAAGTTTTCTATACTTGCAACTATATTTATGATTTTTCCACATTTCTTGCCTTTTTATCTGGCCCTTCACCTTGTATTCTGCCTGATGTTTTTTGGCACATTCAATTGCCGCCTGATTTTTTATCTACTTCTGGTTTGATTTCCATTCTTGCTTGACACCGATATGCTTCTGCTAGGTTAAGCAGACAAGTCAGCTTAGATTTAGTCTCCTCATGTTTCAAAACATTCATTACATTTGGGTCTCATGAGGTCAGCAGGTATGTGTGGAGTCCCACGTTTGCAGATATATACATGTAATCAATTTCAAGGAGGCCCATCCCTCCTTCAGAATGAGGAATATATAATCTTGGTATGCACTGATTTTTCTAGATCATTTGGTGATCCCTGTTTTAATATCTAAACTATCCAACACGTTTTGGGGCCAATCAATTACTCTAGAACTGTAAGTTAGGACAGAAAGAGAAAATTGGTTTATAGCTTGGATTTTGTTCCTAGATGTTAGTGCTGTTTTCAGGATTAATTTAAGTCTTGTGATGTATTCCTTGCTAAGTTTTAGATGCATTTGTTCATATTTTATTCCTGATACTTCATCAGTTCACAAGTATTTATACACTCTCTCTTGCTCAAGTTCTTTTATATCACATTTTTGTCCCAAACTGATGTTTTCCTGATGCTGCAGTTTTTATGCTTTAAAGGTTGCTTTTGCACATTTATTAAGGCCAAATAACATTTTAATATCATCTGAAAAAGTTTTGACAACCTTCAGCTGTGCTTTCAGTTCCTCATCTGATGAGCTATACAGTTTTTAAATCACCGACAAAGAGAAGATGAGAAGTCTTTAGAGTTTGTTGTTTTCTAGGAGCCAAATTATAGCCATGGCCTAAGCTGTTAAGTAAACAGCTTAATGGGTTAAGGGCAAGGCAGAATAGCAATGGTGACAGAGAGTCACCCTGGAATAACCCCCTTTGAATTTTTATCCCTGGGATAACAATTTGTCCTATATCATGGCTGAATTGCAAAGTGGCCTGCCACAGTTTCATGGTCACTGTAATGTAATAGCTCAGTGTAGGATGTATCTTATACATTTTTAAGCACTCTTTTATCCATGAATGTGGGACACTATCAAATCCTTTTTTGTAGTTAATCCATCCCACACTCAGATTATTTCCCTTTTTAGAGTTCTCCACTATGACTTTATTTAACAACAAATGATCCTTTGTTCCCTATGACTTTCTTTTATTGCCTTTTGTTCTACTGCCATAATTGAGGTTTTCTTCTAAAGGACTATAAACTCTGTCGGCATCAATTCCCATGTATAGTTTATAAGTCGTCGGAAGCCAAGTTATTAGTCTATTGGTAGCTTGCAGGTTCACTCTTAAGTAGGAGCATTGTTCTACCTGTTCATAGGTAGGTACTAGGCTATCGGCCCAAGGGCCTACGTAAGCCTAGCCAACAAGGTTCCCTGGCTTACGCCACCCAAGAAAGTTATTTTCCTGTGCCACTGTTGAGCAGAGACATAGAAGTGATCTCCGGGGTGTATTTCCTATTTCCCATCCACTCATCAAGATTTTTCTTGAAGAGTGCTAGTGAAGAACTTTGCTTGACCTAGATTGGTAGCCTGTTCCAGAGTATGGGAAGTCTCTGGGACAGGAATCTATCCCTCCAGCATGTCCTGTTTATTGTGGTGTCAAGGTTTAGGTCCCTAGAGCGTGTAGCTCAGAGGGATTGAGATTTCTTTAGGTGTAGCATGTCCAACAGCTCTGGGTTTGACATAGCTTTATGTGTTAGCCAGAGATCACCTTGGAGTAGGTGATATGCTACAGAGTAAAGCTGGAGTGTTTTGAGGCAGTCAGTGTAGGGCATTTGTTTGAATTCTCTTTGTGAGATACTTCTGTGGCCTTTACAGCTGCTGCAGATGTCTTGTGAGGTACATTCCAAAAGGGGCGTTGTACTCTATAATGGGTCAAATGAGTGTCGAGTAGAGGGGAACAATGACCTCTTTTTTCCTGGATGAGAACCCTTTTATGATGAGGTGTGTCATGTAGAAGGACTTCCTGACTACTGTGGCAATGTGACTATCAAAGGAGAGACTACTGTCCACCTGGGTCCCAAGGTCTGTTATCACACATTCGGTGTTAAGTAGATTGCTGCCTATGCGGTAGTTCATGGGTACAGAGTTTTTCCCAAAGGGGATGACACTGCAATTTTTGGCATTGAGCTTAAGGCCATGGCTCTGACACCAGGCATCTGTCTCAGCGAGGCCCTTCTGTAGGATGTCCACATCATTTGGGGACTTGACTATGGCTCCTAGTTTGCAGTCATTTGCGAACTTAGTTAGCCAGAGGCCTTCTGTGTTAACCTGTACTTCAGAAAAGTAGATACCAAACAGGAGAAGTCCCAGGATGGAACCCTGTGGTACTCTACTTGTCACTGCTTTGAGGTCAGATTTGGAGTCTGCAACTTTTACAGTGTGGGTTCTGTCAGTGAGCCAGTTGGCAACCCATCTTGTGACGTAGGGATTTATACCTAGTTTAGTGAGTTTAGCTATAATTCCAGAATGGGAGATGGTGTTGAAAGCCTTGGCGAGGTCAAGATAGGCTGTGTGAACCACCTTACCCTCCTCTATGGCTTTGGTGACTGCCTCAAAGAAGTTGATCAGGTTCAGGAGGCATGATTTGCCTTTCACAAACCCGAACTGTGTTGGATGTTGTTAGGGGAAGTTAGTATCTGTTCAGGATGTGCATATAAATAGTTCTTACTCATGGCTAAGTCTTTGTGCAAAGATGTTAATACTTTTAACCAAAAGTTAGGTACTGCATCTGGGCCTGGGATTTTCCAGTTAGAAGCTTTTCTTAACTTTGTTTCAATCTCTCTGGCTGTTACTTCATCCCATCTCATATCCTGTACCTTTAAGCTTCCTATTCTTTCTTTTATTTCTTTTATCCATGTAGCATCTTTGCTGTGTTCCACAGGATCTTCATAGATACTTCTCCAAAATGCATCTATTTCTTCTTTTTTTGGTGGTCTTTCAATTCCTTTTACCTTGTTTCCCAATTCTCTATATAACTTTTTTGGGTCATCAATAAATTGCTTATTTTGTATTTTTCCGGCGACCCCTAAGCGGTAAAAGCCAAAAGAAGAAGAAGAAGATTTATCTGTGTATCTTTTAAGTTTTTCCACCTGTGCCTAAATTTTTAGTTTATTTGCGATAGTGCATGATAGATCCTGGTCTGTTCTAATTTTGTGCATTGCTTTTATCACATCTTTCTTAATATTTTTGTTGATCTGTTCCCTCTTCTTTAGTCTTCTAACAGTGACACTTCTTGTCTTAGTTGCTTTATAGATTTTTCTATTCGATACTTCCATGATAGTATTCAATTTCTCCCCTTCCTTTCCCTCACTACCCTATGTTCTTGTGGTAGAACTTTTATCAGTTATTAATTTAGCTGCACAGTAATATATCCTATTTATGTCTGTTATATCTCCTGGATCTCTGTGAGGAGTCCTAATTACTATGTTCATTTGATTTATCAGACTTCTGACTTTTGGGGGTTTTATTGGCCACCTGTAGTCTATATTGATCTTAATATCTATATGTCCATTAAATCAAACAACTCTTCCCATAGTTCATTTTCTTCCAGACTGAGGGCACATCCTTTGTTTTCCACTTCCTGCGTGCATTCTATAGAGTTCTATAGCATCTTCCTGTGGCACCTTCTGTTCAATTTCATCCTGTGCCATCCATTGCTCTGTCATATGGGAACTCACTGGCCTATCACCCCTCAGCATGGCTGTATCAGAGTTTTCATAGTTTCTTGTTCCTTCCCTGCTGTCTAGCTTCAAGTGAATGTTTATAATGGTTTCCTGTGGAAGGCTCCAAAATATCTTGATAAGGCACCTGACCAGTTGCTTCCTGTTCCACTGGTTTCCCCTTAATTTGGCTATCCATTGCTCTATCCTGTTGTGGTGCTTTCTGCATTAAATTTTCTACACTGAATCCTTCACTTTGCAGGTGCTACATAACCTCAGTTTCTATTTCTTTAACTTCTCCATTACTAATCTCCTTTTCTACTTTCCTCTTAGTCTTCTTATCTTCTGTATTATAAAGTTTTCAATACCTGGGTTCCTTTGCCTGTATTTCTCTTCAAAGATATTTGGTGCTGCTCTTTTTGTATTAGTTAGTTTTGCTTTCTCCTTTGCATAAATATTACACCATATTAAGTCTCTTTCCTTTCAGGATCTTCCAGTGTCGCAGAAGATCATACTAACCAACTCTTGCAGTAGGGACCTTCAGTGGTGGCTCAACTTTCCACTAGTCTCTTAAGGCCATCCCTCCCCCCCCCTTTAGCCCCAAGCTACAGTAACCACGGCCATATCCCATATAGGGTGGGAAGGGCATTATCTGGGGAACACAGTCCAAGGCATTTGGCAAGAATATGAGGCCCATTTGCACATAAATGTTCTAGAGATGAGAGCAGTGCTTTTAGCATTGCAAGCATTCCAGAACTCTCTCCCTCTAGGTACAGTAGCAATTCAGTCAGACAACTTGTCTGTGGTCTGGTATATAAACAAACAAGGGGGAACTAGATCTTACCCCTTATGTCGAGAAGCCCTGAAGGTCTAGCAACGGGCAGAGGCCTCCAGTAGCTTTCTCATAGCAATGCACATCCCAGGGAAATCCAGTGTCATTGAAAACAAACTGAGTAGAGACATTCTTTGCCCACATGAGTGGTCCCTCAGTCAGAAAGTGGTGGAAGGGATCTTCCTAAAATGGGACCAGCCTTGCTGCAATCTCTTTGCATCACCCATCAGTGCCAAATGCAGCAACTACTTTGCCCTGATCCCCCCAACAGAGGAGTCACCAAAGGGATACACTTGCTTACGACTGGCCCCTGGGACTTCTTTATGCTTTCCAACCAATACCTCTGATTCCCAAATTCCTACAGAAAGCAAGCTTGCTGGAGACCATAGTAATTCTAATTGCCCCCTTTTGGCCTCGACAGATATGATTTCCATTTATTTGGCCTCATGTACAGAAGGGAACATGGATCCTGGACCCAGTTACGGATCTTCTGACACATCAATCAGGAGTACTTCATCCCAAGCTACACAGTCTCAAGCTGACAGCTTGGCTGTTCCGCTTCCCATGATAGCCAGGGTGACCAAGGTGTTACGAAGATCAAAGCAGAACAACCGAAGGCATTTTGATAGCTCCAGACTGGCCAAGACAGCACTGGTATCCATTACTAAGGAGCATAACTTGCACCAAGCCGCGGCTCCCTCCTCAATGGCTCTGCTTATAACTCAGCACAATTACAGGACTGTTCATTCTACCCAACCTGCATTGCTTTCAGCTTGGAGGAGGACTCTGACTTCTCCCCATATCTCTCTCCTCTTCAAGAGAAAGAAGCTTTACTGCACGCAGGCCAGCCAGCACCAAAAAACGTTCAAGATTCAGAAGAGATTCAACATCTGGAATGCCAACAAATCTCAGGTGCATCAGTAATGAGCATCCCACAGATCAGAGAATACTTGGCAGAAATGCTTCACATGGGCCTTTCATTCTTCCATAAAATACACTTCCATAAAAATACAGCAAAAATAAGCAACTGTGATCCACCTGTGTTTTCACTTCCTTTTTACAGTTTCGTTTTAGGGATGCAGTACCTCCATTTCTCATTTTCCATCAGGGACAGAGTCTCTTTAAGAACATCATTCATTCATGCCAAAAAGTGATATCCAGGGTTTTTCCTGTACTTTCTTCTCCAGTGAAACACATTTTGATTTCTTCCCACAAGAACTCTACTTGGAAACTATACAAGAGTAAATGGCACAGGTTTGTGGTCTAATCTTAATCACATAGATCCTTTCACAGCACCTTTGCATTGTAGTCTGAACTTTTTAGCCAAATTATTCATAGGTTCATACTAGGTTATCTGCCCTAGGGCATTTATAAGCCTAGCCAGAGTGTGTATGGCTTTCGCCACCCATTTTAAATTAATTTTCCTATGCCCTTTTTCGAGGTTAGTATACTGTGCCTCTGTCTAACAGTGACACAGAAGTGATACCCGGGGTAAACCTATGATCTCCCATCCACTCATCAAGATTCCTCTTGAAGAGAGTCAATGAGGGACTCTGCCTAACCTGGATTGGGATTTTATTCCAGAGTGAAGGGAGCCTCTGGGTTAGGAATCTGTCCCTCCAGCATGTCCTATTTATTTCAGTGCTGAGGTTTAAGTCCCTCGAGCGCATAGCTCGATGGGATTTGGATTTTCTGAGGTGCAGCATGTCCATTAATTCAGGGTTGGACATGGCTTTATACGTCAGGCACAGATCGCCTCTGAGCAGGCGGTATGCCACTGAGTAGAGCTGGAGTTTCTTTAACGGGGCAGCATACGGCATCTGTTTGAGCCCCTTGATCCTCTTGGTGAGGTACTTTTGGGGTCTTTCCAGTTGCTGCAGGTGTCTGGTAAGGTACATCCCAAAAGGGGCATTGTACTCAATTATGGCCCTGATGAGGGATGAGTAAAGAGGCACGATGACCTCCCCTGATCTAGATGTGAATCCCTTCATGATTAGGTGGGCTATATAAAATATTTTTCTAACCACTTTGGCCACGTGGTTGTCAAATGGGAGATTGCTATCAACTTGGGTCCCCAAGTCCCTAATTACTTCTTCTGTACGTAATGGATTACCACCTATGTGGTAATTTGTGGGCACTTTGTTTTTGCCAAAGGGGATGACTATACACTTTTTGGCGTTTAGCTTGAGGCCATGGCTCTGGCACCAGTTGTCTGTTTCTATGAGGCCCTTTTGGAGGATGCTTGTGTCGGCTGGAGAGTCTATTATGGCACCCAGTTTGCAGTCATCTGTGAACTTGGCAGCCACAGTCCTTCCATGTTGGCCTGTACCTCCGAGAAATATATACCGAACAAGAGAGGTCCCAAGACTGAGCCTTGTGGGATGCCACTTGTAACTGGTTTGGAGTCTGACATGGCTCCAGCTATTCTAACCAAGTGGGTTTTGTCCTTGAGCCAGTTTGCAACCCATCTAGTGACATAGGGGTTTATATTTAAGCTGGTGAGCTTATCTATAATGCCCGAGTGGGGTATTGTATCGAAGGCTTTTGCGAGGTCCAGGTAGGCTGTGTGGATCACCTTCCCCTTGTCAATGGCCTTGGTGACTGTTTCAAAGAAATCAACCAGGTTTAAGAGGCAGGATCTGCCCTTAATAAAGCCGAACTGGGTAGGATCCAGTGTCTGTAGGTCCCCAATATCTTTATTTATAAGGTCCATGATGATCCTTTCCATAGCTTTGCAGACCAAGCTAGTGAGACTTATGGGGCGATAGTTTCCAGGATCCATTGAGGCACCACCTTTCTGGAGAGGGACCACTGTTGCTGTACGCCACTCTTTGGGTACATATCCTGTAGTAAGGCTGAGATTGAACAGTAGTTTTAGGTTTGGGTTTAGCTCTTCTTGGAGTTCATGTAGGATGCAGCCCGGGACACCGTCTGGTCCCATTGATGCTGTGTTTCTTGCTTTGGAGAGGGCAGCTCTTACCTGAGCATCTGAGATGTCAGGAGGGCAGCACTCTGCTGGGATAGATATTAGCCCGTTTGGTGGGGGTGGGGGGAGAAGTTTGCGCTGAAACTGTCAGCTAGGATGTTGGCAATATCTGTGGGTTCGGTGTATTTTTTGCCATTTTGGACTAATTCTGAGCATATCTGGGAATTCCCACCCAGGTTCCTAACATAACTAAAGAAAACCTTGTGATTATCCTTAGTGTCCTGTGCAATTTGTTTCTCGAAGCTGGCCTTAGACGATTTTATGAGTGCCGTAGTTTTTTGCTAATACTGATCAGAGATGCCTTCCCTTTTTGGGATTTTGCTCTGTCATGTAATAGCTTCCTCCTCCTATTGTATAGTTTGTTTATGGCTGGGGTCCACCAGACAGGACGTCTGCCTTTGGAGGATTGGGTCTTGGTTTTATTTGGGATTGCATGATCCACGCATTCCTGAAAGTGTTCATAGAATGCGTTTATAAAGGATTTTGTGGTCTGGGCCATATTATCCACAGGCCCGGGGGCTTTGAAGGATTCCACCTCGGTTTTGAGGAGTGTGAAATTTGCTTTAGAGAAGTTTTTCACTGTGGTTTTCTGGGCATGGGGTGGGGTCGGGATGTGAATATCCAGTGAGATTAGTTTATGGTCTGATCTTACCAGTGAGGGATACACTTCTGGTCTGGAGCATAGAGTCCCCATGTTGGTGATGATCAGGTCCAGTATGTTTTCCCCTTTTGTGGGAGTGGTAACAAGTTGTTCCATAGCATTTGAGTTTATAAATTCTAGGAACCTTTGGGCTAGGGTGTTGGAGCTAGAGTAATGCTCCCAGTCTATGGTTGGGTAGTTGAAGTCACCCAATATAATGGTGTTTGGAGAGACCTTCATATTTTCCAGTGTTCTCAGGAAGGCCGAGTGGGGTTCCTTGGTTTGGGAGGGTGGTCTGTAGCAGGCTATAAACTTGAAGGCAGTTTTACCCACTGTTAGTTGCACATGGATAGTCTCTGATGCTTCGTGCTCTGCCACCAACCTGGAGGTGTGGGTATCTTTGACGAATATTGATACTCCCCCTCCTTTTGTGGTTTGGTCCAAGTTTTGGGGCCGAAAAGCATGGTATGAGGTATAACCTGGTAGTGCTGGGGTGCTCTCGGGAGCCTTGAACCAGGTTTCTGTTACTGCACAGATATCGATGTTCTCCATGCTAAGGAGAGTTTCGAGTCCGTGCATCTTGAGGCTTAGACTTCTGGTGTTGAGTAGCATTACTCTTAGTTTCTTATCCCTTGTGATACCTATGGAGGTGGGTTTGTCTTTTGAGCCTTGCCTAAAAAAGGCACTATGGGAGTAGCAAGAGCCTTTGCCAATATCCGAAAGGCCAGGGGTGACAGGTGCAAGCCGTCCCTAGCGAAGCATCCTGGCTTGTCGAGCATGTCATCCCAGGCTGACAGGCATTGGATCCCTTTTGAATGACACCAATACTTAAGCCAATTGTTGAAATTGATAATCTTGTCTTCATACTGTGGCATCATTCTTGGTGAGGGTAAGATGCAACTCATGGTCAGGGTCATACCGGCCTGGGCTAAGTGCTCAGAGAGCTCCTCTATGTCTCTCTTCATGTAGTCCAGGAAGGTACGTCTCAGGTCATTCACACCAGCATGGACAATGACTGAGTCATATTTGTACTTGCCTTGGAGTGACCTGAGTGCTTGTGTTATGTGGCAGATCGTAGCGCCCGACAGGCAGCTCACCGTGACCTTCTCCTTGTTCAGCCTGGTGAGCGGGACATCAGTGTGAGGAAGCTGCTGCAGTGAGGAAGCTGCTGCAGCTACTATTAGAGTTCATTTAGCAGCCATCTCTAATTTCCACATAGTAGATAATGGTATCGCTATAATTTCAAATAGACTTTGTAAAGCATTCCTCAAAGGTACTTCCTTAGTCCGTCCTCCATACAGAAACCCTATTCCACCGTGGGATTTGAACTTTGTATTGTCAAAGTTTGTTTTACCCACCTTTCAAACTTTCTGCTACATGTGATCTGAAATACTTATCTTGGAAGATACTTCTTTTAGTAGCTGTAACTTAAGCAAGAAGAGATTCTGAGTTACAGGCCCTATCCTCTAAGCATTCGTACATAATTTTTCATAAAGACAGAGTTTCTCTGAGAACAAACCCTTTCTTTTTAACTAAGGTGGTTTCTGAAACTAATCTCAACCAGTCTATTAAATTACTAGTGTTCTTTCCAAACTTTCAAAACAGAGGAGAGTACACTCGCCACCTTTTAGATGTCCATAGGCAATTACCTTTCTATTTGCACAAGACATCACAATTCAGAAAGTCATATCAGCTCTTTATCTCATACTTAGACATTAGAAAAGGACAACTAGTTTCTAAAGTAACACTGTCCAGTTGGCTATCATGATGTATATCTTTCATATGCAGTTCTAACCACAAGACTATATCCTATCAAAGGTCATTCTACTAGGTCAGTAGCCACTTCAGTGGCTTTCCAAGACAGATTACCCTTAGACAAGCATCAGTGCTGCAGCTACATGGGCTAAACCACATACCTTTATCACTCATTGCTAGTTGGATTTGGGTTCTAGGAGTAGAGCATCCTTTGGTTCTATGGTTCTGAGGAATATTCTCCCATGAGTCACCCAAGAATTAGGTAGCTAGGGATGCAGTCCCATCACTGAGAATAAAGACGAAATTGACAACAACACATAAAGAAGTTATGTTCTTATCGTAACGTTCCATCTGTGTTGTCCACCTCTTCCTTTATTCTCACAACCCACCCACCGTTCCCCATCCTGGTAGACCAAGTACCTCAAACTGGATTTTTATAGGACTCTACACCTCTGAAGTATGTCTTGGGTTATATGTTTATGTTACATTTTCTTGGTAGTGTATACTTCTAGTCACTGCTGGAGGGCAAACAAGACCTGTGGTTATTAAACAGTTGAATTATGGGTGGGGAAAATGCCCACGTGCTTGGCTGAGAACCTTGAGCTTATGTAAAGGCTGAGACGTAGTGAGAAAAAAAGATGAGATGGACAACACACATAGAACGTTATGATAAGAACATAACTTCTTTTTCTCTCAGCTGCGGCAGTGTTTGAAATGTTTTTGATGATGCATTTGTTGAATCTTGGGATAATAAATTGCACAGCACTGTTCTGCACCTCATCACCCATTGTAAGGATGAATAAGGATAAAGACTATTCCTACAGGCTTCTGTGGGCCTTACTGTATCTTCTTCTGGTGATAGTGCATGTCCTTTGTTGGACACATTTGTAATGTGCACAAACAGGTTTTTATGCATGCTGTTTCCTTGGGACTGTTTTCCTGCAAAGCCCCACAGCTGGCCATCAGCCAGTCCTGGTTTCCATCTCCATTTCCTTGTCCTTGAAAACCAACTTTTCAAACAAACCTAATCTGATATTAATTGTCAGAGAGGAGATTGAGGCATACCAGTGCAGTGTAATACTGCTGACAAGAAGAGAATGTTTTCATTTATGCCCTGCCTGTAGTCCTTGCCCATGTATGTGATATGTAGTGTCATCAGATGTGAAATCCTGCTGAGCCATTGCAATCACAGCTATATGCTTCAGTGGCAGATTGCTCTTCACCACAGATGTGATGCAACATCCAGCTGGCAGGGCCTTCTGCACTCCAGGGGTAGGCTAACTAGCCAGATGTCACATTTTCCTATTTACCCTAGCTTACTCCTCATTAGCTTGGCCTCTCATCAAACCCTAGTCTCTTGGGCAGCATTCAGGGCTTCATTCCCCTATGCCAAGTCCTGGTATTTTGTTTTGCTTTTTCAGTCATGAGGATGCTGTTCCTTTAAACTGAGGCCATACCCAATGTTTCTGTCATTTACATATTAAGGGAAAAATATCGTTCAGTAATAGTTACAAGTTCTTGTAAACCTTAAAAAATGAGGTTTCCAGAGTATCAGTCTTTCTGCTTAAATAACATTAGGAATTGAGTGTGTCATTCTTCATTTGGTGGCAGTTCTCAGAAAGCAGCAGACAGATAAAATAAACAATTTACTCGTATGTATTATTTATTAATTTATTTATGCAAATGTGTTAACTGGGATTGACCATCTGGTAAGTTCTGTTTTTAGTATAGCCCTGTAGAGTAAAGTCAAAGGCAGTAAATGAGAGAAAAAAACAGCAAGTTGCAGTAAACAGTGTACAATTAAATAATACACAAGATTCTTGGCTCTATTGCACAATGGGATGGGACCCTTACTTTTACCCAGGCACCCAGGGCTCACTCAGAAGCTCTGACACTGGAGAAGTCAGCTTGAAGAGAGAGGAGTTAAGAGGAATGACCTGCTCATCTTTGCCGGTGGGTTGGGGAGGGCAGCAGGCATTCAGGAAGTGTACAGGAGAAGTGCAATTTCTCTGGTGGAGAGAGGAAAATAACTTCCTGTACTTGAGTATTATCGCAACCACATTTCTGTGGCAACTGCGAGTACACTTTAGAACATGAACATAATAGACACTGGAGAGAAAGCGTGCAAACGCTTTCTCTGTAGCATATATCATGTTCAAATGTCTACAATGCTTAACTGTTTACTTGTGAAGTAATTATTTAAAGAAAAGGTCAAGTCCAGTATTATTTTAAACATTCATTCACATTCGCAGTCAACCGAGAAAGTGTAATTGTGTGGTTGTAGAACAGCCAACCAAGAAAGCATTACAAAGCGTGGTTGCAATAATACTTTGTAAAAAAAAAAAAAAGTCTTCTGCCTTATGTTTTCAGCTTAAATATTGCTGGTGTGCTAGAATTACATTTAATAGAAGACAGAAGACTTGTTTGCTTTGTATATATAAAAAAAAAAAAAGTATTATCGCAACCATGCTTTGTAATGCTTTCTTGGTTGCATAGAAGACAGTTTAAGAGACTATGATTTGCGTATTTTCACAACCACGCATTCTCGTCATCTTCGGCAGCATTTTATTTCACTCAGAGTGGAATGCTGCCGAGAATGCCTGGTTTCCATCACACAGTTAAACTACTGGGATGAATGCGTGGTTGCAGTAATACGTAAGTACCCAACTTCCTTTACTTAAAAGGAGGGGGCAGGTCTGCTTGTTGGCAGTGCCCCTTGCAGAAGTGAGGTAGCCAGCACGGACAGCCATTTGCTCATTATCCTTCAGCTCCACAAGCTAAGCCTTCATGGGGGGTGCATGGCTAAATAAAAGTTCTCTGATCACCCCTAAAAGAAGTGTAAATGATTTCCCCTGCAGTCAACAAGTCACCTTGATGAGGGGGAAGAAATGGACCAATTGACCAGGAAGGGGGCTGATGGTTGACAGGTATTGGGGCAGAGAAAGTGTGAAACAAAAACAATAATAATTATACATAAAACATAGTTTAACAGATATATATATAGCATAATATTAAACATAGTAACGTAAAACACTAAATTATGCCCTTGTTTGTTACATGAAGTCAATTTTCAAAAGCAATTATCGATGCAAATTGATAGCAAGTGTGACAAGAGGAAAAGGACTCAGATTACAATGGTTGATAGGTCCAGCAGTTGCAGAGAAGGAGGGCTAATTGCAAAGGTTATATGTGGTGGATTACTAAGGGAATGCAGCACTCAGTGTAGCCATAGTTTGCATATCCAGTTATAACCGATGTGAGAGGACAGAAGAGCTTTACATTTACATTTAGTTTTAATGGCTCTTATATCAAGAGGTAGCTTGTTCCAGATTTTACCAATGGAGATGGAAAACACTAAGTCATCAAAATTATTGAAGGACATGGAAATGTGGACCTGTTGATGAAAGAATTGCCTAAGGCTGCTTGGATAGTCCCTCTATTTAAAAACCCTAGCTAAGCATGGTCAATTTGGGTAATAGAGGATTTCCATGCCTGCTTGAAAACAGCTTCTGAACTGTTATTCAGAGTTTATATTTTTGTAATTATATAGCTTCTTAGGTCTTTACACATACCCATTGCAATGTGCCATGGTCAATTGCTCTAAATTCATGTGAACAACTGGGTCATTATGCACATCACATATGAAAACAAAATTTAAAGAAGTAAAGGTAAATATATTACTAACAAAACTGGTGAAAATGAAGTACAGTTGTGTAAGTGATAGTCATCTAAAGCCAATGTTCACAAAACCAGATGGCTGTCTCTGACTTTACAATAACAATAGATGTTTGAATGATCACTGCAGTAGGCTAAGTTATGTCCTGCATATGATGTAACAGCCAGCTAGCTTCCAAAGCTTCATGGTACCTTCCTAGTGCCCAAACCATTAGCTGAGCTGACTAAAATAACTGGTTTGGGTGCCAGGCCCTGCAGACCTTTCATGCCAACTGAGAGAGGGAGGCTAAGCACTGATAGGACATTGCTAGGAAAAATAAAAACACATGTCCACACCCTGGCATTAAAAACACTTAAAAATAACAAAGGGGATGGCTGGAAAGAGCAACTACTGTAGCTGCATCTCGAACACTTCTTGAGTACAACCCTTTTCAAAAAGCAATAGATGAAGCCAAGGCCCTGGTAGAGTATGACTGTGCTTGGAGTAGTTGTGTTGTGCTAGGAATAACAAAAGGTTAATAGCCTGAGACAACCATTTGGAAATTTTCTGCTTTGACATAGGTTGTCCATTTTTTTTACCTTCACAAGAAATGAACAACTGACCAGAAGTTATAAAAGATTTTATTCCATCAAGGTAGTACTTGAATTGCCTGACATCCTTGATATGAAATATCAAGTATCCCTTTTCCCTCATTTTTGGGTTCATGATGGGAACAGGGAGATGGATAGTTTTCTCTTAAAGTAAACTCTTGATACCACTTTAGGCATAAAAGAAGAATTAGTTTTAAAAAAAAACTGTCTTTGTGGAAAATGAGATAAGGTTAATCCTCCACAAGGTCTTGTAAATCAGATATGCTTCTTGCTGAGTTGAGAGCAATCAATAAATGTGTGTTACATGTTTAAGAGCCTCAAGTCAGCCAGATCAGCTGATTCAAATGGAGCAAGTGGCAGCTTCTGGAACACATAGTTAAGATCCCAAGGAGGAACCACCTGTTTTCTGGTAGGCTTCTTATCTAGTTTCTCTTTCAAAAACATTTTGACATGAGAATCCATGGAGAGATGTGCTAAAATGTCGGACAATTGAATCTTGATAGGAGAATGAGAAAGGCCATAGGATAGTAACTCACATAAATGTTGTAAATCCAAGAGAAACACTAGCCATGAAGATGTGCTGTTTTTTTTTTCCACCAACTAAAAATATTTTCCATTTGTTTATATATGATTTTCTAGAAGCTGGTTTTCCTGCCTCCGTCAGTACCTGCTGCTTGTCCTTTGTAAACAGGTGCCTAAAAAGTATTGAGCCTTTGTCATCCAGGCAGTCAGTTGTAGTTGTTTGGATCAGGATGTATCAAACACCCCTGCTCTTGTGTGATTAAATCCAGTCTGTGATGAAGCTTGTGATAATTTTCCCTGCCCATTTACAAAAGAATTGAGAAACCACTGTTATGTGGGCCAGAAGGGAGTCACCACAGTGATCTTGGGAGAGTCCTTCTAAATCTTCAAATGTACCCTGGATATCAGTAAAAAGGGAATAATATACAGGAGCATTCCTGTCTAAGGAAAAGAAAATGTATCTGTCTTCTAGGCCTTCTTGCAGTGAGTCCTGGAACAGATTTTGATTGCTTAGAGAGGAGGCAGAAAGGGCCACCTGAGGAATTCCTCACAGATGGATCAAATATTGGCAGACTTCCCTCCCCCAATTTAGTTTTCTTTCTTGAAGGTCTGCCTTTTTCCTGCTCAACTTGCCTGCCACATAGTTTTGCTCGGACTGAATGTAAGATTCCTGAAGAGTGAGATTGTGCTGCAAAGCTTTACCCCACGTTAATATAGCTAGTCTGCAAAGGGGATAAGATCTGGTTCCCTCTTCCATATGTACCACATCAATGTGGTATTGTTTGTAACTACTATTAGGGGTTCTGGGGAACCAAAGATGATTCAGAGAGTTGAGACCTTTTATAAGAGCTAACACCTCTTTTATGTTTATGTGCTTTGGACTGTCTTTATTTTCCCAGAGACCTTGTATTTTATCTCCCTTGACACTGCCCACCCCCAGCAAAGTCAAAGGTTTCTGTTGTGTTGCTTTGAAGCAGGAGGGGAGAAGGGGAGACCTGGATTCAGGGAAATTTGATGTCTCCACCAAGTGATTTCTCTTTTCACAAATCTCAGAACTGGAATTTGAAAAGATAATGGGTGTTGGTGCTGGAACCAAAGGTACCTTGGATACCCTTTGTATCTTTCTCATGTGAAGTCTTGCAAGAGGTATCATGAGAATCATAGTTGCCATGAGACCCAGAATCCAAAGGTATTCAATTGCAGTGACAAAAGTCTTGAATGGACACCCCCTGAACTACATCTAAATGTAGATCTATTATTTCCTATACTGAGGTGTCTAGCAAGCAACCCAGAAACGTAATCCTGTGTGATGGAGGCAAAAAACTTAAAATTACTCTTGGAATCTCAGCCTGTTTAAAGAGATCCCCTATCCAAGTGAGTCATTCCTGACACTTTGAAAAAGACTGCAAAGATGTGGAAGTTGTCTAAATATGAAAAAATGTGGCTACCATGTAGCCTGCAGTGGGATGTGACAAGAGCTTGTCACTTTGTGAGCACTGTTGGAGCACTGGATAGCCCAAAGGGTAAGGCAGAAAACTGGTAATGTGCTCCAGACACACAAAACTTTAAACGCCTGAAATCTGGATGAATAGTTATGTGATGATGTACACCTTTTAAATCTAAGGTTATTAAAATTCTCACATAAGGAAGGAGGAGTAACAGTTTGTGAAGTGAAAGCAGTTTGAACTTGAGCACTATCAGAAGCATACTCTAGGAAAGAAAGATTCAGAACAAGTCTCCAGGAATTTTCAGTCTGAAGTAGTTTACTTCATTGGTCTTCAACCTGTGGGTTACGGATCCATATCGGATCTGAGCCAGCAACTTTTGCTAGCATCAGCTCTGAGCTCCAAACTCCTCCCCTTACCCATAATACACCTCCACTGCCTTCCATCCCCAGATCTTGTTTGCCCCGAATTGCTTCAGCATTGTGTCTTCTGAGCTCCAACTAGCAGTGGGTTTAAAACCTTTTGTGAGTAACTAATTTTCTAAATTTTTCTCAGATAAGTGTTAGTTTAGGTTCCCCGTCTCCTCCCCTCGCTTGGTGTGTCGACTGTTAGTTTTTTTAGGTTAGTTAGAGTAGTTTGTTCTGTGGTGCCCCTCCCCCCCACTGCTTCCTATAGACTAGTGTGGTGAGTGTGTGTGTGTGTTGTTATTTAGAAAGAGCTTGCCTGTCTTTTTTTCTAAGGCTATCTTTCTAGCTTTAGTATGGCTGAAAAGCTTGTTTTCAAGTGGTGCACAGTGTGTGGCCATAAGCTCTCCCCAGCGGATGGCCACACTCTGTGTGTTTTCTGCTTGGGTTTGACCCACCTGAGTGTGGAGTGTAGTATTTGTGCGGGCTTCAACCCCTGTGCCCTAAAGGATAGGAAGGCCAAGTTGGCCCTCAAAGGTCTTCTTCCTCCTTCCAAATCTCATTCCTCGTCTTCGGCTTTGGTCACAGTGGCTGCTGTGGCTGCCTCTCCCTCCTCTCTTCCTCTGGCTTCTCCCCCCTCCCAGGCTGAGACTCATCCTTCTGTACCAAAGCTTCTGGTAGTGGAGCAGAAGAGAGGTAGAGAAAGGGAGAGAGAGAAAGTCAAAGACAAGGGAAAAGAGGAAGAGTTCCCCATACCTCGCTTCTCCAAGTAAGACACCACGGACCCGTGACTCCCCCCGCTCCGATCTCCGAGGTTCTCCCCAGAACCAGAGGAGACATGTCCAGCCTCTTGGGCCTATGTGCCCCAACCCACCAGGTTGGAGTCCGTGGCCTCATCACGGTCAACCCACTCCTTGTCGGATATGTATCTGGATAAGATGATGAGGCACTTTATCCATACATAGAACCAGATGGGGGTCTTGCCAGCCCCCTCCCCCTGGAGGGTGGGGCTTGCTTCCTTTCTTTCAACCCAATTCTCCTTCTACGATCTGACCTTCAGTTTCGGAGTACTCTGATCCAAGGTTGGCTTTGGTCAGGGCGTTGGCACCGATGATACCTGCTTCCTCATTGCCGAGAGCTGCCTGGAGCTTTTCAGATCCGACCAGCTTGGATCCGAGCTGCTGTCGGAGCCAGAGCTTGGGTGCCAGATCTGAGAGAGTGGAACCTTTTTCATCGGCTTGACTTTGTCAGGCCAGGTTCCCTTCCTTGGAGCTCCATCCACCTCAGGCCTGGCTCCGATTCTCACGTCTGACCTGGGGAGACCGACCTCCTTATTGGTTTTTCAGGAGGTTCGCTCTCCTTCGGCGTTTGATGTGGTAGAAAGGGTTCTCTCCATCAGATCGAGACCCCTGACTTCCCCCCTCGGACTCCTCCCAGACCCGCTTGGCTCTGTCTGCTGTCCCCATTGTCTTACCAGAGGGACAGCTCATGCTGGAAGAGCCCCAGATGATTCCCCCCGAGGAAAAAATGGCTTGCGAGTGCCCCCCGGAGAGCCCCACTGAAGATGTGCCTCACAAGCATATGTGCAAGAGGAGGCACTTGGACTCCCCCGAGTCCCTCAACGAGGGCACGGACTTAGATGATGGAGAGGGTTTCCCGAGGTCACTTCCCAAGGATGTCTCCTTTAAAGACATCGTGGAGATCCTGCACCAGCGGGAAGGTTGGTCTGCCCACAAACCATCTTCTGATAAGTCTGTGTTCCTGGAGGCTTTCGGCACGGGCCCATCTAGTTCCTGGGTGTCCCCTCCCACGGATCCTTTGGTGGATTTGGTCACCTCACGGGCATGGAAGGAACCGGACACCATGAAGCCTATCCCAAAGCAACCCAATAAAATCCTAAGCCCCCCTATTAATAGACTATCTTGGAATAAGGACGCCCCCGTGGACGCCATGGTGGTAGCAGCAGCCACTAAGAAGGAACTTGCCCAGGAGAGTTCCTTGGTCCACCCTCCTGACTGAGAGTCGCAGATGATGAACTGCCTAGGGAAGCGGGTGTATGCTTCAGCTACCTTTTCGATCAGGACACTGAATTATTTGGCCCATGTCACTAGACTCCAACGGGACCTAGTAAAGGAGCTGGAGGAGTCTCCCCCCAAGTCCATGTCGCAGGAGGACAAGGCTTCGTTCTCTGCAAGATGGCCACTTTAAAAGCGGTATCTAGCATGTCCATGAGGCTCCTCTCCCATGCTACAGAAGGAGTGGCTAGGTCCGGCGTGTACATGAGGCGTAACGCCTGCCTCAGGTTATGTCAATTTTCCAAACCCTTCAAGGTGTCATTTGCCAATGGCCCTTATGACAGCTCTACACTCTTCGGTAAGACCATCGAGGAGACATTAGTCCAGAGTGAGAACGGGAAGACACTGTTTGCCGTCAGGATCCACTTCTCTAACCCTCAAAGGTCCTTTTTCTCAGAACCAGAGAGGGCAAAAGAAGATGTTTTCCAGAAGTCACAGTATTCCCAAGACACTCAGGGGTCTTCTTCCCCCAGAGGCAGAGGGAAACAGAATGGACGCCGGCACAAAGGCAGAGGGGGTCCGCAGAACTTTGGGTCTCGAGAACCTTTCTTAGACAGACCCAGGCAGCAACTCTGAGGGGTTGCCCGACTGCTCTACTCTGGAGGCAGTTGGGGGATGATTGTTCTTGCACCCAGTGGCATGGGAGTCCATAACAATGGACCTCTGTGTGCTTCAAATCATATCCAGAGGATACTCTATCCCCTTCATGGGTTCCCCCATATCTCCCAGACATCTCCCGGACATACCACCCACGCAAAGGGAGGCAGCAGCACAGGAAATTTCCAAGCTGCTAGTAAATTGAGCCATCGAAACTGTCCCCCCAGATTAGTCCGGATTGGGCTTCTACTCCAGGTTCTTTTTGGTGCCAAAGAAAATGGGGGACTTAAGGTCCATTCTGGACCTCTCTACCCTGAACCTGTCAGTTGCCAAATAGAAGTTCTGAATGGTCATGTTACAGTCCATCATGCCGTACCTGCAGGAGAGCGACTGGATGTGCTCGTTAGACCTCCAGGATGCTTACTATCACATAAAAATGCACAGAAGCTCCAGGAGGCACCTCCGCTTCTGGCTAGGAGTCTATCATTACCAATTTCGAGCCCTACCCTTTGGTCTCACCACAGCCCCCAAGGTGTTTACCAGAGTAACGGCGGTTGTAGCGGCTCACCTGAGGCTTCAGGGGATTCAGGTCTATTCGTACCTGGACGATTGGCTCCATACTGCTCTCACCAGGTGTCTACGTTCCCAAACCAGGGATTATTTCCTGACACTTGCCCTGCATTTGGGGATCACAATCAACACATCCAAATCTCTCCTAGATCCTGTACAGGTGATAAACTACATTGGTGGTAGGGTAGATACTCTTCAGTGCAAAATATTCCAGACCTCGGAGAGAGTTCAGAACCTGAGGAAGCATGTCTCCCTGATCTACCGTTCTCATCTTCCAATGGTGGAGTCAGTGTTGAGGGCCCTAGGCTCGATGGCGGTGACCATAACTCTTCTCCCGTGTGCTCGGTTACACGCGAGGATTCTACAGTGGACTCTAGCGGTTCAGTGGTCCCTATTGGAACTGCCAGAGACATATCCTATTCAACTCAGTGGAGTCTGTCGGTCGTCCCTCATATGGTGGATGAGCTCTCTGGACATTTTGGAGGGGTGACCCTTTGTTCCAGCCCCAGCCCAAACCACAGTGACCACAGATGCCTCCCAACTTGGGTGGGGGAGAGCATTGTTCGGGCAGGACAGTCCAAGGCCTGTGGTCCCCCATAGAGACCAGCTTGCATATAAATGTCCTAGAGATGAGGGCGGTCCTTCTAACATTGCAGGCCTTTCATGCCTTTCTTCCTCTGGGGATGATTGATATTCAGTCAGACAACATGTCAGTGGTCTGGTATATCAACAAACAGGGAGGGACCAGATCTTACCCCCTTTGTCACAAGGCCATGAGAGTGTAGGAATGGGTGATCTCCACCGGTCACTTTCTCATCGCAACACACATTCCGGAATGGTCCAACATTCTACTGGACAGGCTAAGTCGGACCATTCTGATGCCTTACGAGTGGTCTCAGAATCTGTCAGTAGCGAAACAGATCTTCAGCGAGTGGGGGTCAACCTTGCTGTGATCTCTCTTCGCATCTCCTTCCAAAGCTAAGTGCAGCAAGTTTTTCGCTCTGAATCCCGTGCCGGGGGAGTCCCCCAGAGACGCTCTAGTTCATGCTTGGCCTTCCAGTCTTCTGTATGCTTATCCGCCAGTACCTCATATTCCAAGGTTTCTGCAGAAAGCTCGTCAACTGGGGAGCAAAGTGATCCTCATTGCCCCATTCTGGCCTCTCCAGGTATGGTTTCCCTTCCTTTGGTTTCACCTTCTGGCTCCACCTTGGATCCTAGATCCCATTCAGGATTTAACTTCACATCCTTCAGGGGTGCCTCATCCGAGTCTGGACAGCCTGAAGCTCACAGCTCAGCTGCTCCAGTTCCCATGATTGCTAGGACTCCCAGACTATCCTCCTCAGTAAGATCTATTTTGGTAGCTGCTCATAAGTCTTCGACCAGGAAGGTTTATCACAGCAAGTGGAAACGTTTTTCTTTCTGGGCCTCTCAAAGGAGTTTAGACCCTTTCACGGCTCCTATTTCTGCCATTCTTGGTTTTCTAGCTGATATTTTCCAGCACAGAGCTAGTTCTTCTACTGTCAAAGTTCAGTTGGCTGCCATCTCTCATTTTCATGTAGGCGAGAATTCTGCCTCCTTAGCCTCTTCCAGACTGTGCAAAGCCTTTATCAAAGGCACCTTTTTGTTACACCCCCTGGTCAAAGGATCTTTCCCCCCGTGGGATCTTACTATGGTTCTTCAAGCTTTGGTCGCTCTGCCTTTTGAGCCTGCCGCAACTGCAGATCTGAAATTTTTATCTTGGAAAACAGCTTTTCTGGTGGCTATTACCTCTGCAAGAAGGGTTTCAGAATTACAGGCCTTGTCCATCAAAATTCCGTACATGATTTTTCACAAAGACAGGGTTTCCCTTTGAAAGAGTCCATCCTTTCTTCCTAAGGTGGCATCACCAGTCAATATTAATCAGACTATTAATCTGCCTGTGTTTTTTCCTAATTTTATGAACAAGATGGAATACAAACTCCACATGTTGGATGTTCATAGACAGTTATGATTCTATTTACACAGGACAAAAAATTTCTGTAAATCTGATCAGTTGTTTGTTTCCTTCTATAAAACCAAGAAAAAAACGATCTCCTCCTCAACCAAACTCCACAAAAGCAAGAAAACCCGGAGCGGGGACGATGCAGGCTGAAACCAACCTTCCAAATTTTATTTGACACTAAAATAAGTACGCACAAGCTCAAACAAGAAGAATGTTAAAATGAACACCTTCACAATCTAAGCGTTTTCGTCCTGAATGGACTTCATCAGATGAATCAATTAATCCCAATTAATCTTTTATACAAATTTAAAACAAAAAAAAACAATCAATTTCCTATTATCATTTCAAATCTACGAATCAACCTTCAAGCTAATTAAATATTAAACATGCTCTCCTTTTAAATTCATTAAAAATGTCCTAAAATATATATATGTCTTAATTAAATAAATACAGATTATATATGAAGTTAAATAAATACCTTATAATAAATAATCTAATAGTATTTGAACTTTTTAAAAATAGTACTTAAAATATGAAATTTATTTAATTAATTAAGACATATGTATTTTTAGGACATTTTTAATGAATTTAAAAGGAGAGCATGTTTAATATTTAATTAGCTTGAAGGTTGATTCGTAGATTTGAAATGATAATAGGAAATTTATTTTTTTTTTGGTTTTAAATTTGTATAAAAGATTAATTGGGATTAATTGATTCATCTGATGAAGTCCATTCAGGACGAAAAAGCTTAGATTGTGAAGGCGTTCATTTTAACATTCTTCTTGTTTGTGCTTGTGCGTACTTATTTTAGTGTCAAATAAAATTTGGAAGGTTGGTTTCAGCTTGCATCATCCCCGCTCCGGGTTTTCTTGCTTTTGTGGAGTTTGGTTGAGGAGGAGATCGTTTTTTTTTCCCTTGGTTTGGTATAATTTGCGACACCATGGAAGTGGAGACGCAGGCGAGAACCAGAGGTACGGATGACCTTGGCCAGTCGAAGAAGCTTATTGGACAGTTAACAGAGCGTATCGACCTATTAACGCCTTTGTGTAAGTCCCTGGTTAACAAGGAAGTGGAAGTATCGAGCGGTTCAGGCAGTGTACGCGGAGAGAAGGGGTTTTGTGGTCAAAAGAATAAACGTAAAAGGGAACTGTATGGCGCTGAAGCAGCGAACGAAGAAGGAGAGGAACCGAATGGTAGCAGTTTCAACCCCGCTGACACTCCAGGGATTTTTTGTGAAAATAAACATGAAGTGGGAGAACATTTTTTTGGCAAGAGTCAGAGCAACAAAAGGCATTCCTATTCAGGTACTGTTAACTAAAGTAAACATATGGAGATGAAAGACTGGCTTAAAGTCCAATACTGTTTTAACCTCAATGTTGACAAACCACAAGGTGGTATCAATACGGACTCTTATAGTAAAAAGGTGGACAATTTGTTTAAATTAATGCACAAGTATAAAACTGTAGTGATTGAAAATGCATATTTAAATGAATGTTTAAAACGTGATATTGTTCCAAAAGGGCTGAGGACCTGGAAGTATCCAAACAATGTGCAAATTGGATCTGTTTTTCACAAAGAGTTAATAGGGGTATTTAATAAATGTGGTTTAGACATTGTTAGACTAATAATAAAAGAAAATAATAGGAATTTAGAAAGCCTTCAAGCACAGATAGATGTTCTTGATGTATTTATTAGAGAGGATTTAATTTTTGAAATTGGTGAAGAAAGACAGAAATATTTTAAATTGAAAGATGATATTGATGGTAAATGTAAAGTATTAGTGGACAGGAAAATGGATAAACTAAAGAGAGATATCCAAGACTATGAAAACCAAGTTAGTTATCCGAAACCCACAGTTTATAGACACCAATACTATAATATTTATAATAATAATAAAAAGTCTATGGAAAAACCCATTGATAGTGAAGAAGGTTATGGGTGGGTGGAAAATGGATATGACGTTGAATTTCCTCCCCTAGAAAGACCTGTAAGAGGGAATTAGCAGGAAAGGAGACAGAATGGAAATTTTCAAATACTGGGGGGGGGGGGAGAAGGGGAAGGGGGAGATACCTGTAATAGGGACCCCTAACCCAAAAGAAACCACACCCTGTACTACCATAGAAGTTAATGAGAATAAAAACACTTTAGGAGGGTTTACCATTTATAATTTTAGTAGTTTGGTGTTAGATTTCCAGCATTTTAAATTATTGGAAAAGGGTTTTAAGTTTATTCCCCTTACAAAGGGTAATTCTACTCAAACCCTATTAGATATGAAACTTTTCCTTAGGAAGATGAATTTGGAACTTTTATTTTACAAAGAAGGTATAGGTTTACACACTAAAAGAATAGGTAATGCAATGAGTGAGAATCAATTAGTAAAAAAATCTGTTTTTAACCCCCCTATCCACATGCAGTTAAAGAACTTTGAAAATATCATGGAAAGAGAAATTAGGAAGACAGAAAAAAGTATGAGGTATAATAATTCCTATCGTAATCTCTACCTTCAAGAATACCAAAAACTAGAAGAGTTGAAAACTAACAAAGACATTAGGGTAATGAAACCCGATAAGGGTGGGGGTATTGTAGTGATGGATGTGATAATATATGAAGGAAAGATGAATGAAATATTAAGGAATGAGATTAAATATAGGGAGGTTTCCAGGAATTAAATTAATATGGCCTACCACAAAATAGATAGTATTTTGGAGGATATGATGAACGAAAATCTTATTAATATGAAAACCCTCACATTTTTGAAGATAGAGAAGCCTAAAATACCGGTCATATTTGGTATTCCGAAAATCCACAAAAATAGTTTGGACCCTCCACTGAGACCTATTGTCTCAGCGGGTGGGTCCAAAACTAATTCTCTAGCAAAATATGTGGATGTGAAGACCAAATATATATGGGTCCAAAAAGAAGCAATTTTGAAGGATTCATGGGACCTATTGAGAGGTTTGAGTGCTCATTTATACCATGAAGATTTAATTTTTGTAACTATAGATATTATTGATTTATTTGGTTCAATTCCGTATGAGGCTGGTATTATGATGTTTGAAGAAGAGGTTTTTGGGGACAGTAGGTTGACACTTGATGAAAAGGTAGTGTGCACAGGCCTAATGGATTTGGTGTTAAAGAATAATTTTCTCACCTTTAATGGTGAATTTTTTCAACAGCTACAAGGAGTAGCAATGGGAGCGGCCTGTGCACCTACCTTTGCTAACCTAGTCCTAGCAAATTGGGACGAGAAATATATTTTGAAATCAGAATATGTTAAGTATTGGACATTATATAAAAGATTTCTTGATGACATCATAATTTTTTGGGTTGGAGGCCTAGATATATTAGAGGATTTTATTAAATATATAGGAGAAACTACCGAATTTTTAAAATTCACATCCAATCACTCTAAAACAAGTATTCAGTATTTGGATATAGAAATAACAATAGGTAATAAAACCTTTGAAACAAGTGTCTATAGGAAACCAACATATGTGAATTCCTTCTTGCATTTTAAAAGTGCCCATCCTTTATACTGTAAGAAAAATTTAGTGAAAGGGCAGTTCGTAAGAGGTTCAAGAATGACAAGTAATGATGATAAATTCGTGAAAGAATGTAATTTGCTGGAAAAAATGTTCCTTGAGAGAGAATATCCTAAAGAGTTCATTAAAAACCTAAGAATGGAAGTAGAAAGGGGAAGAAGTGATAGGTTTGGACCAATTCTTGGTAGGAGTAATGAGGTGAATGGTAATGAAGAAAGAAAAGACGAAAATTTCCAGCAATCATTGATTCTTGAATATAATGTATTAAATAAGAATATAAAACCTGTATTTCAAAGAGAATGGGAGAGATTCAGGGCCCTCACGGATTTGGATGGGTTACCTCAATGTATACCTAGAGTTGTTTTTAAGAATACTACTAGTATAAAAGGATTTTTAGAAAACAATATTAATACTTGTAGAAAAGGGGAAAGGGGTGTTAGAACAAAAGCTGGAACTTTTAAAAGTGGGAAATGTAGACAATGTGAGTACATTATTAATAAAGAAAAAATATTTTTGGAAAGTAGGGAAAGATGGTTAACAAGTAAGGGATATTATAATTGTGAATCCCGGGGGCTCGTATATTTGGCTACATGTGTGGAATGTCCGTCATTTTATGTATGAAAGAAGGAAAGAACACTAAAGAGAAGAATATATGAACACATGTATGATGTAAAGAAAGAGAAAGAAACTAATGCAATTTTTAGACATTCAAAGACATGTGTTGGGTCTAAATTTCAATTTTTTGTTTTGGACCAAGTGAGATAGGATATTAGAGGGGGCCTCTGGGAAGAAATAATTGGTTATAGGGAATTATGGTGGCAGGTGGCCCTAGAAGCAAATAAAACACCTGGTTTAAATGAATATATTTCCATCCTTCCCCTTCTAAAAATGAGATCTGCTAGAATAGGGTAATTACTAGCTTTAGTCAGCAGATGTCACTGTTGTCTATATAAAATGTGAATATATATATAATGTAAGGAGCTAACTTGGTTGTTTCTGCACACACATATAATTTTAGATGTTTCATATTTTAAGTACTATTTTTAAAAAGTTCAAATACTATTAGATTATTTATTATAAGGTATTTATTTAACTTCATATATAATCTGTATTTATTTATGTAATTAATTAAGACATATATATTTTTAGGACATTTTTAATGAATTTAAAAGGAGAGCATGTTTAATATTTAATTAGCTTGAAGGTTGATTCGTAGATTTGAAATGATAATAGGAAATTGATTGGTTTTTTTGGTTTTAAATTTGTATAAAAGATTAATTGGGATTAATTGATTCATCTGATGAAGTCCATTCAGGACGAAAACGCTTAGATTGTGAAGGCGTTCATTTTAACATTCTTCTTGTTTGTGCTTGTGCGTACTTATTTTAGTGTCAAATAAAATTTGGAAGGTTGGTTTCAGCCTGCATCGTCCCCGCTCCGGCTTTTCTTGCTTTCCTTCTATAAACCCTTTTTGGGGAAACCTATCTTCAAGGTCACTGTAACTAGATGGATTTCTTCATGCATCGTGCAGGTCTATAAGGACAGAGGCATGTCTCCTCCAGGTCAGGTAAAAGCTCATTCCACTAGGTCCATGGCTACGTCTGCGGCCTTTTGGTCTAGAGTGTCTTTGGATGACATTTGTTCTGCAGCTGTTTGGTCCTCATCTCATACATTTATTTCTCATTACAAATTGGATTTGACTTCCAGAAGGAGAGCATCATTTGGTTCCATGGTGCTTTGGAATATCCTTCTATGAGGGCCTCCCAGGAGTTTCGTAGCTGGGGACTCTGTCCCACAGGTTGAAGACCAAATGAAGTAAACTACTTCAGATCAAGAAATTATGTACTCACCATAACGTTCCATCTGAGTAGTTGTACTTCATTTGTCTTCAACCGTCCCTCCCCCTTTCCCCGGACTTTGGCGCATGATCAGCCTACGGGCTGCAGTATAGGTCACAAGTAAATCTGTCAGGTCGGGTTCTCCGTATAAGTTCAGCAAACTCAATCTGGGGATGGAAGGCAGTGGATGTGCATTATGGGGAAGGGGAGGAGTTTGGAGCTCGGGGCTGATGCTAGCAAAAGTTGCTGGCTCGAATCCGATAAGGATCCGTAACTCACAGGTTGAAGACAAATAAAGTACAACTACTCAGATGGATCGTTATGGTGAGTACATAACTTATTTTTCTTTGACATTAAAAACATTCTTGAATACGGTCCTCTTTCCATCTGGGAAAGAGGAACTGCTTCTATTATCTCCAGAGACAGCATGTGGTGTAGGACAGGAGGAAGGAGAAGGGTTTGGTCTGGCAGATGAGCAATTCTCGAAAAAGGAGGAATTTCCTTCCACTGACATTTGTATCCTAGCTGGATCAGCTTCATAACCCATTTGTCTGAAACAATCTGTTGCCAAAGAGGAATGGAGGTTGTCTGGGAGGGGAGACAAGGTCCCTTATTCATTCAGCCATTGCTTTTTTAAGCATCTGCTCACCTGCATTTTGCTGAGGTTGTTTATTTTGTTTCTTACTAAAACTGGACAAGGGAGCAGAATGTCCCTTGGAAAATTTTGAGAAGGGTTGAAAACTGTG
Source organism: Protopterus annectens (assembly GCF_019279795.1). NCBI lineage: Eukaryota > Metazoa > Chordata > Ceratodontiformes > Protopteridae > Protopterus > Protopterus annectens. The sequence continues at coordinate 376,690,877 of NC_056726.1, read as the reverse complement.
AGAGATCCCCTGAATCAGTTTATGTCTTGCATCACACTTTTTGATAACCTCTGCAGCAAGGGGTTAAATTTCTATCCAAAAGAGAATTCAAATTTTCATTTTTGACATCTTCTGGGAGATTCTGAGAATGAAGCCAGGCAAACCTCCCCAATAAAGTACCAGTGACAGTAGCCCCTAGAAACAGTATCTACAGAATCATAAATACATTTTAAACAATGAGTAGTGATCTGAGAAATAAAAGAAACTAAACTTACACAAAGCAGATGTTTTTCACAAGAGGAAATGGTAGCCAAAATATTCCTCCTAATTTTACCTCAGACTCCAGATGTGAAATTGGATCATTGTTCCCTTAGCTGTGTTATCACGGGAGTTACTATTAGAAACACTAGGATCGCATACTTGACTAGCCAAATAATTGTAGCAGACCACTGAAACACAGAATGTCGACAATCGACAAACCCACAAAATACCTGAAATGCCCTACTGCTCATGACCCAGGAACAAGTGCTACTGTGGGTCCAGAAGAGGGGCTAAGTTGGACACAGTTGGTCAGTCTTCAGCATTCTAAATGTCGGTATCCGCAGTTCGGCCTTACACTAGTTGAGTTTCCAGTACTCGACATTGTAATTGTAAACCTATCACATCTGTCATTCTTCATGCTTTATCCTACACAATGCACTCACATCTGCATACCTTTTCTGGCTGCTTCCCTGGGTTAGATAAAGCCCACTTCTCTGAGGATGAGGCCCTTTGGCAGTTTAGTCAGCATGAAGTCATTACTTAACCCAATAAATAGGTAGCATGCTCCTGTGTGACACTGGTGTCAGCATTCTTGCGCTTTTTTGCTTTTTTTTGTCCTTAGGTATCAAATTCAGCTACTGATCTCCACTATTCTAATAGAATCTTCCTTTTCTCAAGGTAGTTTTCTCGGGGGATGTTCTCCATGCTGAATTTTATTTGGACGCCATTGACATCATTATGTATTTAAGTGATGCTTTTTACAGCAGCTTTGCACAGCCTTGTAATCTTTCATTTAGATTCAGTTCTTTTGGCCAAAAAGTATAATGTCCCATTTTTTCCTGTCTGTCCACCACCCAGGAGGACCAGAAAGTGGCATTGACTGATTCGGCCTCTTCGTCACTATCTTGAGTGATCTTTCCCTAAAAAGAAGAGAATGTTAACATTCCTTGTTGACTGCTGTCATGATAATGATTACAGAGAGACTTGTCTCCTTCTTCCTCTTCCTTCTGATCCTTCATTTCAAGTTTCTTGTGTAATAACAGAAATGAATAGTTGCGTATTTTATCTCTTTCACAAAACAGAAAGACCCAAGAAACTTTGGAACTGAAGAAGTGGCACCTTGTATGGCTCGTCCACCAACCAACATCTTTCAAATATATTTAAAGCTTAAGTTAGCTTAAACACTAAGAAAATTTGGTCTGATTTACAGAAACCTTCCTAGGGCTCACTTTGTCTTATTGTACACCATTAAATCAGATGCTTTGGACATACTGACTGCTCAGAAAAAGCCTTTCTGATGTAAGAATCAGTTTTGGTTCACCTCAGACACATTGTCTGCATCATTCTATGAAATGCATTTTCATATCTTCCTTGCTTTCTGTGATGGTGCTAAATTATCTAATAGGTTTACACCACAGGTTCCAGATTCAAGAAACCCCATAAAGCAATGCATTTAGCAGGCAGACTGAGCATACTATAATTGCACTTAGTGTTATGTACTATAACTAGCAGGTAAAAATACAGAGAGCAGTTCAAAAAGTGACCTCAACATCAGCAAAATTCTTGTGTGACTGACAACTGAGTGAAGAAAGTAAAGGTTTTCCAGTATGCATGATGTGAAACAGAGTGAAAGCAAGATGTTTACTGCAAATCATTTGCAAATCATTGATGCCACTGGCTTTATATTTGAAAGGAGCCATTAGTGTAAAGCCCATGACCATGGAAACAGTTTAGTCTGAGTTACCTTATCTGGAAGTCCTGTATCAAAGCATACAAGACAGGGGCACAATGTTTGGTAACTGTGACATAAGCACATTACCTCACAAGGTGCATGCAGAAGGCCTTTATCTTTCAAAACCAAGGTATGTGCACTTGTGTAAGGAACAGTCCAGAAACCTAGAGAAGGTAGACTAGGAATGCACCAAGTATTGATGCTGTAGACTGTACATACAGTCCTGATTTATCTAGAAACACATACTCCCACCATATGGTGATTGAACATTAAAATGTCAAGCATGGCTTCTGTGCCATTTTAGGTCACTACATGCCATGAACTTACACACACACAGCCATATGGGGATCAAGGGAGAAATATCTGTGTACCACAGTGGATACCATTCTTTCTTCAGTTGTCAGGTCATATAAAGTGCAAAGGACTTGATCTTGAATTTGTGTTTGACAGTCTGGAATGAACACAGTGCTCACACTAAATATTTGAACCATCTGTGGTATTCACCTAAGAGAAGGAAAACAGATCAACACTTCACTGGTGATTGCTGATAATGTTCCACAGGTGAAAATAACTAAGTGTAGCAAGTATGCGTGTACATGGCAGACATCCCCCACTAATTGTTGTCTGCACAGGGGATGCCAGTTGTACTGAGCAGTTGTAGTTGTTGGCTGGTGTATACCATATGTAAGCAACAGAGGATGGGCAACAGCTTCTAGTGGAAACATAATATGCTATGGAGCATGTCTTTAAACAGTTCAAAGACATGTCAAGTGTCTGGATACCTGTGGTGAAGCTGTCCACTGTTATTCACACCCCAGCAAACTTCCTGGAGTGCAGAATTCTCCATGTCAATAGCTATGCACCACTGGCTGTACCGTCATGGTATAGAAGCAACACCAGCGAAAACAAAGCTCACCTATTAGATGAGGCATACATAGATGAAGTCCCATTTCTAGCAACACAAAGGACATAGTATGCATATACAGAGTACACATGTCTTTTTTGATGCAGATGTTTACACCATCATGTCCCCAGCCCTGTTGAACTGCTGACAGCAGACTGATGGATACAGGTTTTGCGGATGTTAGGGTGACCAGAAGCAGATGGTTTTGTGAGTAGACTATCTAAGTTGTACATCAGACAGTGGCATAGAAGATGGAAAAAAAGGCATAACTCAGTGAAGTCACGGTTAGCACAACACACATGGTCAGCCACCAGTTACTGGTTTTAGAAATGCTGAAGTGTCTAAGGGAAGATAGATACTCGGACTTGTACTTTCTGTGCATTAGCATTTGAGCAGTGGGCTGACATGATTTTGTGCAAACACTTAACCACTAAACCAGATATTGTCTCACTGGAAGATGGCCAGGGAGGACTAACAACAAAATCCTGATTACTGTATCTTTGTTGGGAGGTCTGTATTGCAGTGCCACTACACACTTAATTTCATGATTGTGTACCCAAGACATAAACACAAATCTGAAGGCTGTCCAGATCTTGGTGCTAATATTTCAACAACCAATTCTAGGGCCTGTCTTCAGGCGCAGCAGATCTACTAGCTTGGAACGTTTCTTCATCAGACGTAGACCCCTACAACCTCCGCATCAGGCTCCCAAGGCTGAGTACCATACCTCAAAATGCTTTTCTCATACAGGCAGATGTGGTGACGAATGTATATATGACTTGAGTTACAGTAACAGTATTGGATATTCTGTGCAGAGCACATGCTCTATGTTGAAGATGCTCTTTACTGACATCATTCCCAATTCTTGAGGCACTTAGGTATATATAAAATATACTCTGTGCACTGTTGTATCTACAGGGGACTCAAAGCAGAGTGATGCTTGTGATCATGTGAGCAGCTACTTAATAAACACCAAGGTGAACATGGATGCCACCGTAGAAAGTGTGAATCTGTGGCTGACTGAGTGGTCTAGCACTTTCTTGCTGTCCCACTGATGACACATTTTACCTTGAACTCAGGAAGATGCTGCATCAGGTCACATGTCATCATCATGCTGATAGAACAGTGTCTCCTTATCAGTGCAGTTTTTGCATAGCACTCACTATTGCAGCCAGGTCAGCTGGGTCAGCAGCCACAGAGGTGGCAAATGTACACCGCAACCAAATGCCAGACTGGTCTTTTCCAGTACACACAAGGTGGAATGGTTAATCATCTCTAGAACATAAGACTGCTACTGGCCAGCAACAGTAGAAACAACATGCAGCAGACATTCCCCCTCTACCAAGTCTATTATGTGCTGAACAAGCTCAGCAATGAGAAAACGTTGGATGAAATGTACCACCTCTGAAAAATACAGAAGGAAGGCTTACTCCAAAGTGCCTTGGGAAAACACTGGATCAGATGTGTATGCAGGTAGATATCAGTATAGTCATATCTATCGTTAGGAAGGGAGAATGTTTCTGGCAATGTATGAAATACTAAAGTACTTTTTACAACATACAGTGCCGTCTGTGCGTATGGTACACCATACACCTCATCAGTAGTAACTCACCTGCATGGAAGGACCAGTCTTCATACAGTCAGTGTTCCATGTCTAATAAAATTAAATTGCTCGGTCAACTTTTGACAGTATCAGATTTGTAAGCAAGAGGGGGGAGGTTCTTTTGACTACTCTTCTGACGTGATGCTCTTGTGTTTTTGGTGTATGCATGTGTGTTTGTGTGTAAGTATTTGCATGCATTCTCATGGGAGTCTTTCAGTAATGGTTTCAGTATGGTGTAGTTTGAGTTGTTTATCTTCACCATGTAGTTGCTGAAATCCTAGAAGATTCTCCTTGTTGGATACTGTGGTTTGTGTTTATTTTTCCACAAGTCCACATTCTGTAACTTCTTCCTCAAACTTACCACATTTGAGGATGGCTCTACACCCATGAAAGCACATGTTATAGTGCTATGTTTCAGCTAAATTTTTTTGCCAGTCTCACATATCAAATCTTCATTCTTGCTGTAGTTGTAAACATTCCTAGAGTTCAGATGTCCTTTTGATTTTTCTTGAGCAATTCCAATTCTGGAGAAGTATAGTGGAAGAAGGTATCTTGCAGGTTCAGTGGAAGAGTCCCCATTGATGCTTAATGGGTAGGTTAGAGTTTCACCTGCAATTTATTATTGGAGAATTGGCTGAGGCTATTATTTCCTAGAGGCAAATCTATATGAGAGTGGTCTGTCTGATCTCTCTAGGAGGGGTTGGTTTCTGTTCTCTAACTGACTTCTAAGGGGAAACCTGAGGCCTGGGAGAGGAATATCCCTGCCCTACATTCTGAAGAACATACATCTTGGATTATTTGCTCCACCTTTCTCCTGCTTCATCAGATTGATTCCTTGTTCACCTGGCTTGAACAGTGGAGAGTAGCCCTTTATGTCATCCAGTAACAGACTGAAAGTACTTAGGGTTGAAGTTTATTTTATTTATGTATTGTATATTTGCATTTGTTAACTTGAATAATCCTTCTGGGAAGAACCCCCTTTTCAGTGATGGTCCTGGAAGAAAAGCTCCAAAGATCAGTACTGTAATACAATAAGCAAAGATTAAACATTGAAGCAAATGGAATTTTTTTTTAGTAAATTTACATTAGATGCCAATATGATGAACACAGTTTTGCATAGTCAAGCAAATTATCTTGGGGTGCAAGAAATAGTTTACATATAATGCACTTAATTTTTTGAGGGAATGCAGTGGTAGTGTGTAATATATATGTTCATTATTCATACTTCCTCACTGACATATAGGTTCTGTGCCAGTTCTATATTACAAGATCAAAGTTTTACTTAATCGAATAAGTTAATCGAATAAGTAAAGCTCCAACTTGTAATATCGAAACCGTAAATTGTCGAATGGCCTTAACCCAGGGAAACACTTCCCTTAGCCGTTCTGTGGAGTATGCCCATTTCTACAATTTAGAGCAATCTCGGAGTTGGTATATTTAGGTAGGGGGGTGTGGGGGGCACAGCCCCCCATATCGGGGGATGTTGGGGGCGCAGCCCACACTTGATTTCGGATGTAAAGTTTTGGGGGGGGTTTATTCGGCCAAGCGTAGTGTTTCCCTTGGTTGAATTGGCCGTTTGACAATTTTAGCTGTTGATATTACAAGATCGACCTTCAGTTATTCAGTTGACTAAAGCTTCAGTGTTGTAATATAGACGCTCTGTGCCTGCACAGACACCTACATAAGCAGCTTTCCAGAGCTCAGAATCCCCTCCTCTGACTCTCTCTGATAGGGTGTTGGCTAAACCCCTCCCATAGGTGAAGACTAACCCTTGTCACAGAAAGTCAGTTATCCAGTCCTTTCTGCCAGCTGTAGGACTCGCAGCTGAATTTCCTCAGCAGCCTGCATTAGTACATTACAGCTTCTAGACTTCGATAAGATCCCCTTGAGGACTTCCCTTCCTCTTTATTGTATTTTTTTCTTTTTGTTTTATTTTAAAAAAATAATGTGTGCATGTAATCATTTTAGTTTAATGTACTTGCTATTTACTACTGCTATTAATTCTTCTCGTAATTCTAACTTACTACTGTATTGCTTATTTGCTTAATACTACCTTTAAGCAGTTATGAGGTTTTTCTAAAGTGTTTTTATGACATGCAGTAGAAAACTTAAGGTCAGTGGTGGTAGTTGCACACTAGGGATTGTCTTTTGGCATGATGCCAAGGGGCCTGTTGTTTATGTTATCTGCTTCATTTTGAAATTCTAACAGCAATGTATTGTATTTTTCACTTTTTCTTAATTTTTGTATGTTTAGTACTGTTTTTTTCACTGCTATTGCCGTTTTACGTCTTTTAAATCACATCTCTGCTTATAACAAGTGTATACTCCACCTACTTACATACTCTTGCTGCTTCCTATATATCTTCATCTCACTGTATCATATGATACATTTATATAATTTATCAACAGTATATACTCTTGGTTATCCTGTTTCCACTTGAAAACTACTAATTTATTCTTATTTCTATTGCATTCCATATCACCTCAGCATGAGCTAAGTATGCTTGAAATGACAACTGTACCTTATCTGTATCTATGTAATCTGTTTAGACCCTTTTTTAATTATCATTATAATTCTTTGAATTTGTGACAATTATTACAGTCATATAGTGTGCCTGTATATGGCTGTAACTGCTTAGAGCTATTTTACTAGTCTGAACTAATAATTTTTTTTATCTGTATATGGCTGTAACTGCTTAGAGTTATTTTACTACTCTGAACTTATTATTTTTTACTGCATAATATTAACTGTGCGCTTTTCTCCCCGGGCCTCTACTGAAAATGGATCTAATTCCAGTTAGACTAGCCCGGTCAACAAATGTAAAATAAAATAAAATAAATAAATAAATAAATTTTTTTGCAAATTACTTTATTTGCAATATCTGAGGATTTTTTTTTTCTGACAAGGAATTTTTATTTATGCTGTTTTAAAAGGTTTCTTTGGGTTTAAGGGTGTGTATTTGATTTTTTTTTTTTGGACAAGTTAATTTTACTTGGTACTGTGACTTTACGCACTTAAGACAATGTGAATTGTTTCTGCTGTTTTATGCAGTTTAGCCCTGTTTTTTGTGTGGGAATATAGTTTATATTTTCCATTATTACTGCCCTTAGTCAGCCCTAAATAGTGTCAGTGTATTATTCTGGCTGATGTTTTTCCCCCAACTTGATGGAACCTGAAACTGGTGCCTCCCATCAAATCCAGTTGCACCTAAAAAGAAAAAAAAATGCCTCAGCCTACAGTTTGTAAATCTGTTACTGCCTTAAGCCAGTATGTAGACCACTTACCTTTTTCACCCATCTGCTTCTCTAGTATTGAGAATGATTGATTGGTTATATAACCAGAATTATTTTGAGGATTTAAAAAATGACATTTTGAATGATCCTTTCTTTAAATTCTGAGTTTGTTTGGTTTTGCTGCTACCTAGATTCTCAAACACTGGGATAATAGAGATAAATAACATTGACAGAGGTAAATGACATTTTGAGTCATCCTGTAAGTTCTGAGTTTGTTTGGTTTTATTGCTACCTAGATTCTCAAACACTGAGATGATAAGAGGTAAATTGATGCATGGGATATCTAGAATGTTTCTTACCTCCATGTTCTTCTCTAACAAGGAGTCCAACTTCAGAGGGCAGAGCAAACAAAAATCACAGCCTAACAAGAGTCAGGGTATCATGAAATGGCAGTAAGATAATGCTGCCAAATGAAATAAAAGGGGTTCTTCTCCCAAAGAAAGATCTTTCCTCGCTAGAGAATGGTTATGCCAAGACGCAGGACATCTCAACTCTTCCTCATGTCCCTCCTCCAGGCTTTAGCTCAACCCAACAGCCTGGCCACAAATAGTCTCAGGCAAGTTGGTGCTGAGAATAATTCAGTGACAGCTGATGGCAGTGGACTTAATCTCCCACCGTCTTACCCCACACCCACCAGACCAGACATGCCTGTTCTCTCCGGTACTCCTTCACAAGTTGCAAACAGAGATTATAGAACCAGTTCCCACACCACAAATAGGAAAGAGATTTTACAGCAGAATCTTTTTGGTAGATTTGGCTTACTTAAATATCTTTCTCAGAATACCAAGTTCAAAATAGTCACTTTGCAGATGGTCCTTCCTCTTCTCCCAGACCACTTTTTCTTGTTGACTTTACATGTGAAGGATGCTTATAGGTTCATAGGTAGGTACTAGGCTATTGTACCAAGTGCCTACATAAGCCTAGCCAACAAGCTTCCCTGGCTTACACCACCCAAGAAAGTTATTTTCCTTTGCCACTGTCGAGCAGAGACACAGACGTGATCCCCGGGGTGTATTTCCTGTTTCCCATCCACTCATTAAGGATTTTTCTTGGAGTGCTAATGAAGAACTTTGCTTGACATAGATGGGTAGCCTGTTCCAGAGTATGGGAAGTCTCTGGGACAGGAATCTATCCCTCCAGCATGTCCTGTTTATTGTGGTGACGAGGTTTAGGTCCGTAGAATGTGTAGCTCGGAGAGATTGGGATTTCTTTAGGTGTAGCATGTCCAACAGCTCTGGGTTTGACATGGCTTTATATGTTAGGCAGAGATATGCTACGGAGTAAAGCTGGAGTTTTTTGAGACTGTCAGTGTAGGGCATTTGTTTGATGCCAGTAATCCTCTTTATGAGGTACTTCTGTGGCCTTTCCAGCTGCTGCAGATGTCTTGTGAGGTACATTCCAAAAGAGGCGTTGTACTCTATAATGGGTCTAATCATTGTCGAGTAGAGGGGATCAATGACCTCTTTTTTCCTGGATGAGAACCCTTTTATGATGTTGAAGGACTTCCTGACTGCTGTGGTGATGTGACTATCAAAGGAGAGACTACTGTCCACCTGGGTCCCAAGGTCTCTTATCACATACTCAATGTTAAGTATATTGCTGTCTAGGTGGTAGTTCATGGGTACATAGTTTTTACCAAAGGGGATGACACTGCACTTTTTGGCATTGAGCTTGAGGCCATGGACCTGACACCAGGCATCTGTCTCAGCGAGGCCCTTCTGTAGGATGTCCACATCATTTGGGGACTTGACTATGGCTCCTAGTTTGCAGTCATCTGCGAACTTCGTTAGCCAGAGGCCTTCTGTGTTAGCCTGTACTTCAGAGAAGTAGATACCAAACAGGAGCGGTCCCAGGACTGAACCCTGTGTTACTCCACTTGTCACTGGTTTGAGGTCAGATTTGGAGTCTGCAACTTTTACAGTGTGGGTTCTGTCAGTGAGCCAGTTGGCAACCTATCTTGTGACATAGGGATTTATACCTAGTTTAGTGAGTTTAGCTATAATTCCAGAATGGTGGATGGTGTCGACAGCCTTGGCGAGGTCATGATAGGCTGTGTGAACCACCTTACCCTCATCTACTGCTTTGGTGACCACCTCAAAGAAGTCGATCAGGTTCAGGAGGCATGATCTGCCTTTCACAAACCCAAACTTGGTGCGATCCAGAGTTTGGAGGTTACCAATGTCTTTGTTTATGAGTTCCATGATGCATTCCATGTCCTTGCAGACCAGGCTCGTCAGGCTAATAGGGCGATAGTTCCCGAGATCAGTGGTGGCTCCCCCTTTGTGGAGTGGGATAACTGTTGCTGTGCACCATTCAATGGGCACAAAGCCTGATGCTAGGCTATTATTGAACATGGTGCTTAAGTGGGGAGCCAGTTCGTTTTGAAGTTCGTGTAAAACGCAGCCTGGGATGTTGTCCGGTCCCATGGATGCTGTGTTTTTTGCTTTAGAGAGTGCAGCTTTTAACTGGTAAGTTGTGATTACAGGGACTCTGTATTCTTCCTGTATAGATATGGGCCCTTTAGGGGGTGAGTGCGGGTAAAGCTAGCACTGAACCTATCTGCCAGGATATTGGCAATATCCGTTGGTTCTGTAATTTTCATGCCATTGTGCTGTAACTCAGAGCAGATCTGGGTGTTGCCATTGAGATTCTTGACATAGCTATAGAATGCTTTGTGGTTATTCTTAGAATTAGTGGCAATTTTGTTTTCGTAGCTAGCTTTGGAGGATCTTATAAGGGATCTCAGCTTCTTACTCAGGCTGACCAGGGCGCTCCTCCACTCATGGGATTTTACTCTCTTTTGCAACAGTTTCTTCCTTCTGTTGTACAGTTTGTTTATGACAGGGGACCACCAGATTGGCTTCCTTTTTTTGGAGGATAGCGTCTTGGTTCTGTTTGGGATAGCACGTTCCATGCACTCGTGTAAGTGCTTATAGAGTGTATTTGTGTAGGATTCAGTAGTTGTTCATCTGCATGGGTGTCATGAAGTTCACCACTTCTGTCTTAAGAAGTATGAAGTTGGCTCTGGAGAAATTTTTACAGTGGTTTCCTTAATGGGGGGTGAGGGAGGGATGTGGATATCAAAGGTGATTAGCTTATGGTCGGATCGGACCAAGGAGGAGTTGACTTCAGGTGTGGAACACCAGTCACTCATGTTGGTAATGACTAGGTCTAGGATATTGTTGCCCCTGGTGGGTGTGTGGATAAGTTGATCCAGGGCATTGGAGTTTATGCATTCCAGAAAGCGTTGAGCTAAGGAGGTGGTACATGAGTAGTTTTCCCAGTTAATGGTGGGGTAGTTGAAGTCGCCCATTATTAGGGTGTTTGGTTGAACCCTAATATTTTCCAGTACATCAAGAAAAGAGGAGTGGGAATCCTGGGGCATGGTTGGGGGATCTGTAGCAAGCTATAATTTGGATTGCAGTTTTGCCCAAAGTTATTTGCACTTGGATAACCTCGGATGCATCATGCTGAGCAACTAGCCTGAAGGTGTGGATATCCTTAATGAATATGGACACACCTCCGCCTTTGGTGTTTTGGTGCAGGTTACATGGCCGAAAAGTGTGGTATGAGTTATAGCCTGGTAGTGCAGGTGTGCTCTCTGGAGCCTTGAACCAGGTCTCAGTCACTGCACAGATATCGATGTTCTCCATTTTAAGGAGTGCCTCGAGTGAGTGCATTTTAAGATTTTGACTTCTAGCATTGAGTAGCATTACCCTCAGTTTTTGCTTGGTTGTTCCTGTTACGGTGGTGAATTTGTCATTTGAACCTTGCCTAAAAAAGGCACTATAGGGGCAGCAAGAGCCTTAGCCAGTGTCCGGAATCCCAGGAACGACAGATTCCGGCCATCTGTGGCAAAGCTTTGTGGTCTGTCCACCATGTCATCCCAAGCAGACAGATACTGGATCCCCTTAGAATGACACCAGAAGCTTAGCCAATTGTTGAAGTCAATCATTTTGTCCTTGTACTGCGGTATCATTCTGGGCGATGGCAGAATGCTACTCAGGGCTAGGGTCATACCTGCCTGGGCTACAAGATCGGAGAGCCGGAGAGTCTTCCATGTCTCTTTTCATGTAGTCCAAGGAAGTACGTCTCAGGTCATTCACACCAACATGGACAATGACAGAGTCATATTTGTACTTGTGGAGTGACCTGAGCATGTCAGTTGCTTCTGTCTTCATGTTGAAGCTACAAATGTCCTGTCCTACACCATCAATGCATTGTCTTCCTGGGTGTATACTGTGAATGCACTGTAGCAGTTTAAAAAAACTGTACTGTCTACTGTTGCTTTAAGTAGTTAACTGCACTGTATTACGTTGTATCTGTTAGTTGTAGGATTGTTGTAGATAGGTTGTGTCGTCTTGTTACACTTGGGCTCCAAACCAGCTATTCTACATTAAAAAGTGTTTTTCTGCACCTGTGTGTCAGAAGTGTGCTGATCTAATCTGTCTCAGTTGGGGATTGCTGGTGAAATGCTTATTGTGTGCTCTCCTGATTAGTAGTTAGGGTAAAACTTTTCTCTTTGCTCGTATTTAAGTTCTGCAGTTGTGCGGTGCTGCTCTTTGCACAGAGGCAGTTAGCAGTGCCCTGTACAGATGCAAAAGCCTAAAAGCTCAGTTTTTCCCTAAACAGCTGTCAATGAAACCCTTCCAAGCTTTTCTGCTGCTCTAGGAGCAATTCAGTTGTGCACTGAGCAGTGCCACCTTATCAATCATCCTTAGCCTACACAAGTACCTTGTTGTAGTCTCGGTGCTGCAAGAACAGTCCTGTCAAATTAACTCATTCCCTTCCCTAATAAAACATACAGTAAGAGCCTGTTATCATGGTCAGGCAGTTTCCCATCATCTCTCTGGCCAACCTGATAGACTTGGGCATCCTGAGGCAATGTTGCAATTGTCTCATGTATACTGACAACCACTTAACTCCAGAAATAAAAAAAATACATTATGTGAGAGATGTAGTTACAGTATGAAATTAGAGGCAAGACTCTGACATAGACAAATCAAATGCCAATCAGGTTGTCAGCACACACACACACACACACACACACACACACACACACACACACACACTTCCCACACTAAATAAGGACATGACATACAAACCCACATATGAGAAGGTGCTCACTAGTAACTTAAAAGATCAGAGGCCTCCCAAACGGAAACCACTTACACAGATAACAGTGCAAAAAACAATCACAACACACAATAACACACATACCAGTGTCTCAACAAATAAGCCCAAAAGGAGTAGCACCACAAAACCTACTGTACTGGTCATAGGTGACTCCGTTGTGAGACACACAGATGTTCCCCTCACCAGGCTTGATAAGGAGCGAGCTACAGTTAGCTGCCTGTCAGGTCCCAGGATCCATCAAGTCACTCAAGCACGCAAGTGACTCAACCACAAATACCATTATGACTCCATCATAGTCCATGAGGGGGTGAGTAACTTGAGACGTACCTCACTGGACTGTTGAGAGACATGACAAAGTTCTTAGACTGTGTGTCACAGGCAAATATAGGCCTAGCTTGAGCAGCATTCTCCAAGGGTGATGCCGCAATGCAAACAAAAAATGATTGACTATAACAGGTGGCTTAGCTTCTGGTGTCAATTCAAGGGGATCCACTATCTGTCAGCTTGGGAAGACATGGTCAACAGGCCACACTGCTTTGCCAGAGATGGTCTGCACCTGTCTCCTCCAGGCTTTCAGATACTGGCAAAGGCATTAATTACCCCATTATGCCTTTTTTAGATGGTGTCAAAATAACTACCATCCCAACATAACAAAATCCTCTCTAGATAAAGTCAAGGTACTGATGCTTAATTCTAGAAGTCTAACAAGAAACTGCACTCTTTTGGAAGGTGCTGACATCCATGCAGTCACCAAGACATGGTTCAAAGGAGCAAAAAGCACTCCAGCTATGCAGGGCTACAATGCCTTTCACACATTTAGACCACAAACTGAGCATGAAAGAACCAAAAGAGAATGTGTATCCATTTTCATTAAGGATAAGTACACCTCTAGACTGGTCAAGCAGTATGACTTTTTTGAGCTTCTCCATGTCCAATTAACTAAAAGAAAAGCCCCCTACCACATCATAGCTCCCTATATGTCCCCCACCATGAAACAGGAAAAGCATACCACCTACCTGGACTTACTGGAGTCGCTTGCCATATATCCCAGCACCTTACTCATGGGTGATTTTAATTATCCTACCATCGACTGGGAAACATACACGACCACAAACATGCTGGTTCAGAGGTTCTTGGACTTTGTCAATGCAAATACTCTGCCACGGCTAGTCAGCACACCCACAAGAGGCTCATATGTCCTGGACATAGTACTCAGTAACACAGGGCATTGAACCACCTATCTTGACCTAGCCAGGGCATTTGACACAATCCCCCACTCAAATAATATAGAGAAGCTGTCCCAGATGGGAATTAACCCTTACAGTACCAGATGGGTAGCCAACTTTTCTTTAGGTAAAAATTTGTTTAGGAAGCACTTGTGTTTCCTAAATGACAATAAAGTTTCTTTGAATCTTTGGCTTACCAACAGGACACATACTGTCAAAATGGGTGACTTCACCTCTAGCAAAAGTCCAGTAACCTGTGGAATACCACTGGTTTCTGTGCTGGGTCCCTTACTGTTCAGAATATTTTTCTGAGAAGTCCAGACAAACTTGGACGGCCTGTGGCTGACCAAGTTCACTGATGATTCCAAATTGGGAGCAATCATTGAGTCCCCCAGCAATGTTAATATGCTGCAGACAGGGTTAACGCAGACAGATGATTGGTTTCAAAGCCCCAGATTAAAGCTAAATGCAAAAGAATGCATTATTATTTCCTTTGGGAAAGCTGACATCCATGCTAATTACATTAGACAGCAACCCCCTAAGAGTAAACCCAGTGGTGGTTGGTCAGATTGATAGCAATCTGAACTTTGACCATCACATATCTACAGTAGTAAGGAAATCCTTCTATGTGGCACATCTTATAAGTAAAAGCATCACATCTAGAAAGGATGTTATAATTCCATTATATGTGGCCCTCATCAGACCCAGTAATTGATTACAATACTCCCTTTTGTGTGTACCTGACTAGACATCTGCAACAACTGGAGACACCACAGAGGTTTCTCACCAAGAAATTACAGTGTACACAAAACAAGTCTTGCACAGAAAGACTGAAAAACCTGTCACTGTATTCTGCCTCCTGCAGGTTGCTAAGGGGTGACCTGTGCCTGGCTTACAGGGCAGTCTCTGACTCAACCCTGATGGAAATGCTACATATTCATAAATCAAACTACATGAAGGTCACTCACTCCTAGGATCTTAACCTAACTCATGAACAGGTCATGCTGGAGAGATAAATGCATCTCTCAGAGACTGCAACTTCTCTGGAACAAGCTTCTAATTGATGTGAAACAGAGCTCCTCCCTTCTTCTCTTCAAACATAACCTAGATCAATGGATGAGTGACAGCAGGTTCACTCACGGGGTGGTGTCCATGTCCCTCCTGGACAGAGGAAATTGGTAGTAACTACCACAGACCCTTATCTCTTAGAACTTCATGCCCCTAACCACTGACAGTTGAGGCAACTCTGGATAAATATGGCTAGGCTTGTAAGGGCTGTAAGGCCATTAGCCTAATAACTTTCTATGAACCTATGTACACAGAAAAAAAAGTATGGCCTTTCTAAAGACATAGTCCTGACTGTTCACAACATTTTCAGTCATTTTTGTCTAAAACGCTGCCTTCACAAGAGAGTTTCTCAAAATTCTTGGCGTTGTGGTGTCAGTGATCCTTATGACAACACGGACCAGACTCCACATGACAAAGATTCATTGGTACTTAAAAAAGTTGTTGGACCCAGCGCCTGCTTCCCTTGAAGTTGCAGGTACCAGTGCAGGAGGATCTTGCAAAATGAGAGTTACAGTGGTGGAGGTAGCAGATGTTCAGTCCAGACCTACCTTTCTCCCTTCAGATACCAGTTCCCTCAGTCCAGACAGACTTATGAACTTTTGCATGGGGACAGTGTACAGGGGAGTTTAAGTACAAAGCAGAATTCTTGCATATAAAAATTTGTTCCATTCCTAATTTGAGGCAAATATTATGCTATAAAGGCAAAGAAAATCAAAAATGATGACAGGTAATAAAGGTAATAGACTGTCCTTTAGTTCATTTTGTGAATATATTAGTAGTGAGAAGTCATTTGTACATCCAAATAGTGGGAAAATATGTAATTTGAAAGTATCTGCAACATGTGTAGCAAAGAATACTGTGTATCTAGTGAGATGTGTAAAATGCACCTCTTTCTGTTTTTAGCTAGCTTAGATAGCTGTAGACATGTTGAAACAAATGCTCAATATAAGCATATATTACAAGCTGACAGCACACTTATTTTAAGTTTTGTGTTTTAGAACTAGTATCTGTTAGTATAAGGTGTAAGGATGAATTTGTGGACAGAGAGAAAAGAGCATAGTTGGATTTGCAGATTTCGAGCTGATTGTCCGGGATTGAATGTAATGTACAGTTTGAAACCTGTTTTAAAATCTAGATTCAATAAAAAAGGTGTTTTATTGTTAAAGCTCTATTTTTAAAAGATTTTTTTAAACATAGTCTCTCTCAGATTTAGATGTGTTATGTAATCATTGTTGTCTTTGGTGGATTCTGGTCATGTGATGCCTATAGTGAATGTATTTAAACGTTGCTGCTCTTCCACTCAAATATTTTAGTATATCTGAGGAAACACTGCTGCAGAAAAACGTGTATTTATTTAATAAACTTCTTGTTCGTGGTGTCCTTGAACCATGAGTTTTTTTTGTGACATTGATTTCTTACACCTGAGCTCAGCCTCTACCCATTTTGAGCTACCTGTCTTTGTTGGATAAAGGGCGACAATGACATCCCTAGGTCTAGACACAATCCCTTTGTTTATAAGCTGTGAAATATAGAATGACTTTCTTACTACGGTAGACACATGTTGATCAAAAATTAGGTAATTGTCCACATAACTTCCCAAATCCCAAACAACTGTGACAACTCTTAAGGGATTATTGTCAGTGTGGTAGTTCCCTGGGATAGATAACTTCCCAAAGGATACAGTAGTGCACCTTTTGGCATTTAGTTTCAAACTGATTTTGACACGTTATTTATTTGAGATAAACCTTCCTGCAGGATGGTTAAGTAATTTGAGGCTTAATTGACTGCTCCTAGCTTGCAGTCATCTGCAAATTTAGTCAGCCAGAGCACTTTGGTATTGGTGTTTACTTCAGAAAAGTAGATGCCAAACAGGAGAGGTCCCAGCACAGAACTAGTGACTGGTCTCTTTGTAGAGGTCCTCTAGTTTGAGCCAGTTGGCAGAGTTGAGTCATGTAACCAGGATTCAACAGAAAGAAGGGATTCTTGAGTTATCTGTTGTAGTTTGTTGAATTTTTTTTATCAGGGCAGATTAATGTGGCGTCATCTGCCTACTGCATGATGGTGGCTTGTTTACTGAATTTATGAATATTGTGTATGATGATAATGAAAAGAAATGGGCCGAGACTAGAACCTTGGGAGGACTCCCATAGATACTAGAAGGAAAGAGCCTATGTCTGGTAGGCATTACAAAGCATGCTGCCTTCCAGAAAGGTAGCTATTAAATTAGGAGAGGGAGGCTGTGTCAAGACCCAGTAAGGAGAGCTTGTTGAAGTGTGGTCAAAAAGCTGTATGGAAGGTCTTTGAGATGTCATAAAGAAGTACAGCTACCAGATTGCCAGCATTTCTAATTTGGTTAATAGAGGTAGAGAAGCTGAGAAGAGCAGAGTTAGTGCTACTATGATGTGATCAGAACACTTGTTGTGTAGGGGAGAACAGGTTATATTCAGTGTGAGGATGTTAGTTATTGTTATCTGTGTTAGTGTGACTGGCTGAAGTTTTGTAAATAATTGTAAATTACCCCATGTTACATATGCTAGTGTGACTAGCTATATTTTTTTATATAGGTTTGTCTTTTGATTGTCACTCTGATTTATGCAAGATGTGTGAATGTCAAACAGTGTTCTTCTGGCTGACCAAATGTACATGTTCTTTGTGGGGAGAGTTCTGAATGAATGTTGTGCCAGAGTCAGCTGACCTAGATGTAATGTCATTGTGTGCCAGGGCTATTAGAATAGAATCTTCACTGCAGCTGTTTATTTACTTTTCGAAGTCTGATATGAGAGTAGAATTCTCATGGCAGCTTCCTGTTACTTTTGAAGAATATCTGCTATAAAAAGCAGGTTCTGAGTCATTTGTTCAGTTATTGTTCCATAGTTGCTTTTCAGAGCTATTCAGCAATAGTAGTACAGTTGTTTCCAGGAAAGTAGTTGTTTCAGTCGCTGAGGACAGACAACAGCATGGAGTGTGAACATTATCTTGCTTGCTGAGTTATTTGTATTAGGTAGAGACGGTTAATCTTCAGATAGTCAGGGAACTACAGCTAGTTAGTTACAGGTTTTCTAAAATCAATGTGAGATCTGTCATACAGTATTATTTTCATATTTCCTGTGTGTGAAACTCTCTTGTTTATTGGAATCAGTTAACATGTTTTAAATTCTTTTATTTATTATTAAAAATGTTTTACTGCCTCTCATTTGTGGCCGGTTATTTAGTTAATATTTTAATGTTTATGATGACACCAGGGCCTCTCCAAAAAGCCTTACTGCTTGGGATATATGCTACCATTTATTTCGATATCTATTTTACCCAATATAATTGAACACTTCTTTTGAAGATATTTTTTTATTTGACTGGTGGCAGCCATTACCTTGTAATTTGGGCAAAGAAATTCAGCAGTTAAATCTGTGTCAGCCTTTCCCAAGAGTGTGTGTGTAAGTGTGAATAGCAGATATTTAAGAATGAGTATGTCAGATACCTAGAAGTAGGACACAGTGCTCTGCAGTGGTTCGAGTGAAGACTCATTTGGGGACCTGGAGTGAAGCATATAGTCCAGTCCCAGGTTTGGAACCTGTTCCCGGTGTACTCTTAGGGAAATTGTGTATTTTTGTCCTTGCTTTTAGATACACTCCCTTACCAGAGACATTGGTGAGGATTGAGACTCCTTAGTTACTGCCCCGAGGTAAAGAGGGCTCATCACAGTCAGTAACATATGTAAGCAATTGTTTTGGGATGCATTTTCCAGTACTTTAGATAGTGGGGAGAAGACAGCTATGAGTAAATAGAGGAACTGGTTGAGTTTCTCTCTTTGTGTAGAGGAAGTATATATTTTTCCCCAAAGGAGTTGAATGTGGCACTCTCTTTGATACCGGTGAGTTAGACTGGGGCATCTGCTGCCATTCGTATGTATTCTACAGAAAGGTATAATAAGTATGGGTTGAAGGGATACTTGTGTTGCGTATCAGTACTAGTGTTAGGTGAAAAGCTGTGAATTGAATGTTTTAAGTGACCGGCTACTATCAGTATAAAGTGAAAGCTGAACTTGCTGGTAATAGAACCTGACTGGTGTTTAGAGATGAGGAGGGCTGGGTAGTAAGATCAGTGCAAATAGAGATAATTAACAGAGGACTAGAATATTTAGGGGTTAGACTTGTTAGAATTTTGTAAGTTGTCACTCGTCAGGTCAGGATAAAACAATTGAGCATTGTGGGTTCTTGTTCAAGCAGCTTTATTGTATGCAAACACATAAGTAACTTTAACTTAAACAGAAAACTATCATGCACATAGATGTTAACATTCTGGATGCACCTTCAAAATGGCCCTGAAGCTAACACGTGCTTGGTATTTATATGCACACACACATCTTGGAAATGCTTCTTAAAGGTACAACTACTTCTTCTTTCAACTGCTCCTGTTAGGGGTCGTCACAGCGGATCCTCTGTTTCCATTTCTTCCTGTCCTCTGCATCTTGCTGTGTCACACCAACCACCTGCATGTCCTCTCTCACCACATCCATAAACCTTATCTTAGGCCTTCCTCTTTTCCTGTTACCTGGCAGCTTCATCCTTAGCATCTTTTTCCCAGTATACTCTGCATCCCTCCTCAGCACATGTCCAAACCAATGTAGTCTTGCCTCTCTAGCTTTGTCTCCAAACCTTCCAACCTGGGCTGACCCTCTAATATACTTATTCCTAATCCTGTCTACCCTCATCACACCCAGTGCAAATCTTAACATCTTTAACTCTGCCACGTCCAGCTCTGACTCCTGCCTTTTTGTCAGTGCCACTGTCTCCAACATATATAACATAGCTGGTCTCACTACCATCTTGTAGACCTTCCCTTTCACTCTTACTGGCACTCGTCTGTCACAAATCACTCCTGACACTCTTCTCCACCCACTCCATCCTGCCTGTACTCTCTTCTTCACCTGTCTTCCACACTCACCATAACCCTGAACTGTTGATCCCAAGTATTTAAACTCATCCACCTTCACCACCTCTACTCCCTGCATCCTCACCATTCCTCTATCCTCCCTGTCATTCACACACACATATATTCTGTCTTAGTCCTGCTGAACTTCATTCCTCTTCTCTCTAGAGCATATCTCCACCTCTCCAGGGTTTCCTCCAACTGTTCCCTACTCTCACTACAGATCACAATGTCATCTGCAAACATCACAGTCCACGGGGACTCTGTCTGATCTCGTCTGTCAACCTGTCCATCACCATTGCAAATAAGAAAGGTCATAGAGGTGATCCTTGATGTAATCCCACCTCCACCTTAAAAGCATCCATCACTCCCACCGCAGACCTCACCGCTGTCACACTACCTTCGTACATATCCTGTACCAGTCTTACATACTTCTCTGACACTCCCGACTTCCTCATACAAAAAGGTATAACACACCTGTTATTCTGCATCCTCCGTCTTTGAGAAAATGAGTTAGACATTGTCACTGAAATTAATGAATATGCAATTTACATAGAAATGATTTTCATCATGCAATTATACAAAGCTAGATACATATATACAACTATGTCCAAGTTGCTGTGTATTTCACACTAGGCTTTGAAATGTGACCATATCATGTGACATGGGATCTGGTTTAGCAACTGGGATTGTCTTTGCTGACTGTTCAATCTTAGGAACCCTGGAATCATCTGCCGGCACAGTATCAGGAGTCAAGACATGATCTGAAGTAGGATATTCATTTGTCTGCAACCTGTGGGTTATGGATCCGATATCCGGATCAGAACAGTTTCATTCTTTTCCAGCTATGGCTCAGCTCCCCTCCTCCCTTATAATGCCCTGCCTGCTCCTCATGACCTCACTCTGAGATCTATTGGTACTGGATTGGGGTGGGCAGCTCACTCTATTTCTGGAACTCTATTTCTTGTTTCTTCAGAAATCAGTAGAATTTTTTTTTTTGAGTAAATTTGTGTGGGACCAAGTTTTTTAGTCTTATTTTGAGTTTATTTTAATTTTGAGTTTAATTTTTTAAAAAGTAATGTTTATTCCCTGTCTGTTTATTAGATTTCATGTAAGAGCCTGTGTGTAGTGTTTTGTTTGTTTTAAGTTACTTTCTGTAACTTTATATTATTATAGATTGCTTCTATATAAAGCCTAATAGTAATAATAAAATACTGTGTGTGGCCATAGCTCTCACGTGTGTGAGCAGGTTTCGGGTGTGCTCGGTGTCGGTTGAACACACCTCACACATCTGGTTTGTTCCATTTGTGCATTTTCCAGGTCGTTCTGAGAAGGAGAGGTTTAGGAGTCCAAGCGCTCTTCTTTGCCCCTCTTTTACCTACAGACTCTGCTCTGCCTCACCTCCGCCTGTACCTGGCTCCTGGGACCTGTTCTCCCCCCTGGCACTCCGAGCTCCTGCTGTTGAAGGGGAAAGGTCCTGGAGAGAGGAATGAGACGGGCCTAAGAAGGGAGGAGAAGCACCTGGCCCGCCGGCTCCTCCTCCGCCCTCCCAAAGCCAGCCTCCTTCTCCCCGGCTCCGTTGTGCTTCTCACCTTCTCCTGACCGGGTCCTGTGAGACCCGATTTTTTCCGAGGCTATCGAGAGGAGGAGGGCCGGATCCTCGCAGCCTCTGGAGGAGGCACTCACCTCCTCGGCGCTCTTGAAGATTTCTGATGCCAGAGCTTCTGATGCAGAATCTGACCATGATGGAGATGGTGCATCAGGCCCAGGAGCCTCCGGGAGTGCTCTTTTTCCCCACCCTCTCCTTCTCCGATAAATCCGGCCAACCTGTTGCTCCTTGGGCAGCCTGGTCGGGAAGCCCGGAGGCAGGGGGAAACCGAGAGCCGGGGCCGACCCGTGTCGCCGAACCCCCGTGTAACCGAGCCCGACCCTGCCCTCTGGATCGTCGAACCGATCTCGATCCCCTGGATCGAGCGTCCTTGCTCTGTCCCTCTCAATCCGGGAGTCTCGCCGTCGCCCGCCCGGCCGCCCTTCGAACCTCGGCGCCACTCTCCTCGGATCAGGGGGAGCGAGTCGAGCCGTTTGCCGGATCCTTTGGTCCCGTCGGCCCTTAGGGTCGGATGCTCGAGGCCGTTGCCTCGCCCCGGCTCCTTCCCCTCCCTCGTCCCCCGCTCCGTCACACTGTCCCCCCTCACAGAGCCCCAGGCTTCCAAGTTGCCCTGCTCGAGTGCTCTTCTTGCTGCGCTTGCTATGCTCCTGTAACTCGGGGTGGGAGAGGCCTCCCTCTGACAGCAGATGAGGGGCCACACAGGCCTCCCTCGGAGAGTCTTCCCCATGCGAAGACAGAGTCTCTCATGAAAGCCTGCGGGATTGGAGGGGCTCTCAGCGGTCACTCCTTTGGCTTGCCAAGACATCATGAAATAAACGTATAAAGGGGGTGCAGAGGGGCTGTCCATGGTGGAATGAATGTGGCGGAGGCGGAACTAGCAGGAGGGGAACTGGCTCAGTCCTCGTCCCAAGGATGGAGCATGATGGAGAGTCTGGATGGATGACCGACCCGGAGAGGAGCGGGATCTTCTCCGACGGACAGCTACCGGTAGCGGCACAACTGACCGCTGAATAGCGATCCATGCATGAGGGACACATAGGGAATCGACGACATTGTCGAGGCAGGAACCAGTTGGGCACTCCACCCACTCCAGATCTTCCCACGGGACTGGTCATTAACATTCTTTTCTGTCATTTCTCTCCATGCAGCGTAGCGGAGTCAGCTCTTGCGGAACCAGACGGCGTCAATTTCGTCAGCCTGCCTCCAGGCCTGAGCCCCTGGAGCCCCTTTTTAGTCCTTTGAAAACGCCCCCTCTTTGGTTGGCCCCTTCTGTTTGTAGGGCCGTTCGGAAAGCGCGTGACTGCAGAAGCTGACGGAAGGAACGCTGTCTGCGTCGGGAATTAGTTCTCCACCAGTCAGAGGCCCCTCTAGGCACCAAGAAGGCCCCATTCTAGGTGCGTGGTCGGGAATCGAGGCCAGTCTGGCAGCCCTTGTAGGCGTCGCTTCAGAGGCAGAGCATCTGGGACAGGGAGGGGAGGGCAGCCCCCAGAGGGAGGGCGGGATGGAACCCCAGGAGGGGCTCCCTCTGGATTCCGGCAGCGACCCTGAGGGTTGCCCGGCAACTGCGTCTGTCTGGACTCCATGGGCAGTTCAGGGGGCACCGGGGCGCTCAACCGTCATAACAGAGTCCACGCTGGGTTCTCCAAATCAAATCCAGGGCATATCCAGAGCAGGCGTTCCGGCAGGGTTCAGTCCTCCCAGGGAGTCCCTCCCAGCAGACCCACCCGTCCATTCGGGAGTTCAGCTCACCAGAAAAAGATCTGCCGCCATCAAGAGGTCCCCAGCCCCAGGTCAGACCAGGGTTCTTCTCAGAATCTTTTAGTGCCAATTTGAAGCCAAAAAGAATCTTTCGAAAAATTAGACCTCTCTCTCTCTGATCTCTGGCTCCCAAACTTCTCTTCCTCAATGAGACTCCTTTCGTATTCTCCCCCTTCTGGAGGAAATCACTGAATCACTGCCGCAATCTCAGGGCGCTACTACCACACAGTGATGGACAGGCTGATCGGAGAGGTCCTGCCCTTTCTCTGGGAGCCAGTGGGCCACTTCCTGGTCAGTCCCTTCAGTCTGGTGGGCTCCCACAGCCCCCAGGGTGTTCACCTGGCTTGGTAGGACTCCACCTGGCCCCTTCAGGGGTTCTTCTCTTCAGGGGGCTCAATACTGGCTTCTGACACAGCCCAACTTGGCTTCAGTGGTCATAGCATGCACTCCTTTCTACAGCCTCTCTATTCCATCATTCACTCCACAATACAAAGAAAGAAGTCCTGAAGCAAGTCCAGCCACGCTTTCCACAGCTCTTAGGACAGCTACTAAGCACAGACTCAAGGAGGCCTTCCTCAGAGTTCTACATCTGTTCCTCAGGTGCGACTCAGCTGGCCCAGCTGGTAATGCCAGTTTGAGTTGTTCTGTTCCTCTTGCGGGGCCATGAGTTGATTAGGTCACAGCGTTCCTTCCTCTTCTTGCCCTCCCTTGCCAGGCTGGCTGGGCAACTCTTAGTGGACAAGGTCGCTGCTGTGTCTTGTCCATCATCCTCCCATAGCGATCAGCAAGGAGACAGCAGCGGTCCCTGCCCTTCTCCTCTCCACTCCAGGATCTCCAGGGGATCGCCCATTTTCAGCCCCTTCTTTCCTTTGCCGGCCCTCAGCACGGGCCTGGCTCGATTCAGGGACCTTACTGCATATCTTTGTTCTAGGGCAGCCAAGGCGTGGAGCGATTCATTCAGCTACCTGTATCCAATGGTCAGAAGATGAGGCGATCGCTCTCAAACACCTCGTCTCAGGTCTTTCTTCCTAACACCCAAGGGGAACACCCTCTTTATTGTCTGGACGCTTGTGTCATGTGATTTTTAGGGGAACAAGGTCTTACCCTCTTTGTCGAGAACACCTTGATGCGAGGGTCTCAATTCTCCCTGGGCAGTCTATCTCAAACCAGCTTCTGGTCGAGCCAGGTCCGCCGAGGTTTTGCTCAATTGGCGGACAATGGTCCCCACGGCGGTCTGACCCCTGTCTGGTAGCCCATCCAATTTTCGCTCTACGGCCTCGGATATTCGCTCCTGGCCGCTTGGCTGCTGAAACCTCAGCCTTGCATGTCAAACACCTTTTCTTACTTCCTCCTCTCTATTTTGGTGGCTCCCGGAGGCACCTGCTTGCAGCTCTGGTGCGTGCTTGGCTTATATCCACTTCTGCCTGCCTCTCACCAAGTTTCTCTGCAGAAAGGTCTCATTAGGGTCTCTCTCCTGTGTTCCTTGAGGAATGATTCTCTCCTCCCTGGTTGACCTCTCGACAGCTCTGGTTCCCACGCCCTAAGTGGCTCCTCGATCCGGGCCCCACTGAAATTCTTATATCCCATCCATTCTGTCAATAGGCTCCATCCTGCTTTCCTCTGAGTACAACCGCTTCAGCCTGCGGCTGACCGGCAGCTCGGCCAGTTGTACTCTTGTATTTCTTCACCGGTACATTTCTTCACCTGTAAAAAGGCTAAACCACGGAAATCCAAAGGTTAAGCCTTTCAATAGAGGTTTGGCTCTGCCATGTGGAAAACGTTTCTCTTCTCAAGTCCCCGCCACGGTCTAACCCTCTGAAACCTTACCTTCTTTCCTGAGTCCACACTTAACTTTCCTAACCTCTCTCTTCTTGATGCTGCCAGCAGTTCCTGATCAAATCTTCTTCTTGGGCCCAAACCCTGTAACTACCACATTGGCCAGATTTTGTAAGGTCCTTCTCCTACAATTGTGTCTTCATCTGCCTGAGGTACGGTTTTTTCTCTGGCCCCTATAAAAGCTCCCCCTCCCAACCGGACCTTTCTTTGGTCCACCTGAATTTCAACAATCCTCAAACAATCTCCTAAGTTTCAGCCTTGATCTCTTCAAATTGTCAAACAAGAAGAGAGTTTCTGAACCCATTACATCTTTACTTCCTTTTTCAACCCAACTTTAGTCCAACAAACCTCCTGGTTCTTAGACCCATCCGGAAACTGTCTCCTCAGGAAAAACCGTCTTTCCTAAACATCTGGAACTTCTAGATTAACATAGGCAAATCTTGGTTTTTATAAGAGTCATTCAGCTGTATTTAAACAAAGGTGAATCTAAGCTTAGTTTTTTTTCAGTTCACAGGCAGCTAGCTGGTTTGCTCCAGCTGTTTGCAGATGAATTAGGCAATCCGATTGGCTGTTTAAAGTCTTACCAAAATTCTCTTTCCGAGTTGCAATCTCTGGCTTCATGGTCTCGCTGCATTTCCGCCAGAATGCCCGCCCACAATTCCCATCATATTGTTGCTGCGAGGGGGTATTCATGCCCATTCAACCCGGTGGCTATAGAGATCTCTTCATGGCTGGGATGCAGCAGCCAGCTTCCATCCATACATTTCATACATTGCGGTATCATGATGGCCTTTCCCACTCATCCCATCCTCTTTCAGATCCTAAATAGAGCATCCTTGAATATCCTTCATTCGATTTTATAAGATTCATTCTGTAACAGGAATATCATCTGGATTGTCCTTAGAGTTAGTCTTCATCACAGGTACAATACTGCGATATTGGTTCTGCTACAGGAAGATTATGTCCGCAATTTCTCCTGTATCCACGCCCTCAGATTTAACAAAATAGGATCTCGGCTCTGCACAAATACTCGTTACTTGACCAATCCAGTCAAAATCTTTCACGGTTTGTATTTTCACTGTCTCTCCTTTTTTCAATGGATGAAGAAATCAGCATGATTTGTCATAGCTGGACTTTTGAAAAGAACGCTTTCTAAATAACTGGGCTTTGATTGCTTGGTTGATCTTAGCTTTAGGCCTGAATAAATTAAAACTGATAGGCAGTGTTGTTCTGGTTTGCCTAGATAGAAGTCTATGAGCAGGTGAGCCAAGTATTTCATCATGGGGTATGTTTCTGAGATTAAGTTAAAAAAAACATCAGTATTGACACGCTTTGCACTCTTGCACATTCAGCAAGTCCATTCGATTGCTGATACTCTGGACTACTAGCAACATGTACGAAGTCCATTCTTTGGCAAATTTCTGAAACAATTGACTGGTGAATTGTGTACCATTGTCAGATTAATTTCTGTGGACTGCCATAGACTGAGAAATGGCACTTTTAACTTAGCAATGACTAGTAGAAATTAGATTAGGTAGTAAATCGATCTCAAACCTATTCAAATAAGAGTCTGCCACTACTAAGTAATGTTGATTGTTCCACTCGAATATGTCAGTAGCTACAATTGACCAAGGTAGATCAGGAATTTGACTTAGCTGAAGTGGCTGTCTGCAAATGTGCTTTAGTACTATTACATACTGAATGGGAAGAAAGTACTCTGTCAGTGTCTTTCACTAGAGAAGTCCAAAATACTAGTCCTCTTGCTCTTCTCTTAGTACATTTGGAACCCAGGTGACCATGATACGAAATCTGGATATATTCTTTTGTAAGGAAGCAGGAACAACAATTTTAGAACCTTTGAAAATAATACCATCTTCCAGCAACAACTCATCTTTGTAAGGAAAGTAAGGTTGCACTTCTGGTGGTACAGTTGATTGCTTTGACTTGCATCCAACACTGATATAGTAATTGAGCTTCTGCAAAACTGGATCAGTCATTATATGATCTCTTAGCTCATCAAGTCTTGTGGTAGAAAAATTACTCTGTTCCATGACATCAAAGTCAAAATTCTCTGCATGAAGCTGTTCTGTTGTATTTCTAGGCACTCTAGGTAAGGTGTCAGCCAGGTAAAGAAGTTTGCTTTTCGTAGAGATCATTTTGAAGTTGTACTTTTGCAGTTTGAGCTTCATTCTTTGTAATCTCGCTGGAGCAGAATGCATAGGGTTCTTTAAAATAGTGACCAAAGGTGGGTGATCAGTTTCAATCTGGATTTCTTGACCATAGATATAATCATGAAACTTGGAACATGCAAACACTAGTACCAAAAGTTCTTTCGCAATTTGAACTTACTGCATCTCAGTCTGGGTAAGTGTTCTAGATGCGTAGGCTACTGGCCTGCCTTCTTGGAGAAGGACTGCACCTAAAACAAATTTTGAAGCATCACAGGAAAGAGTTACTGATTTGTTGACATCATAATATCTTAATGCTGGGGGGAGGGGGTAGCAATTTTCTGCTTAAGAACTTCAAATGCTCTCTGATGTTGGTCTAGCCATAACCAAGTAATATTTTACATGTGAACGCTCTCAAAGGCGCAGTCAACTAACTGAAATCTGGTATAAACATGCCTAAGTAATTTACCATACCAGGAAAACGTTTTAGAGCTTGCACATTATCTGGTGCTGGCATCTCAAAAATGGCTGCTTGCTTAGATGGGTCTGGTCTCAAGCCCATATTTGCAAACAAATGACCTACATATGTAACTTCTGGTAGTCTGGATTTGAATTTTAGAGGACTGAGATTTAAGTTCACTTCAGGTGCTCTGTCTGGAACTCTCTTAAGATTTCTGTCATGCTCTACCTCACCATTGCCTCCGACCAATGTATATTCTACTATTATGGTACATGGATAGCCCTAAAAAATTTGCTCCATTGCACTCTGAAAGACTTCATCTGCAGAATCTATTCTAAATGGCATTTACAGGAATCTGTATCTTCCAAATGGGGTACTGAATGTAGTCGGGAATGATGATTTGCGATCAAGCATCACTTGCCAAAATGAACTCTCTGCATCTAAGACAGAAAAAACAATGGCATTTGCTGTCAGGGCTTCAACCTCTTCAACTGTTTGCGTTATTCAAATCTCTTGGGTCAATATATATTCTGATTTCATCTGAGCCTTTTTTATGAGCTGCTGCCATGGACAACACCCATTCGGTAGGTTCTGTAACTGGACAAATTACACCTTGTTGCACCATTTTGTCTAACTGATCTTTGACCTTATGCTGTATAGCTATCAGAGCTCTTCTTGCTGGTTTGACCACCGGACTGATTTCTGGGTCTAATTTCATGGAGTACACAACTGGAAGCTTGCCCAGTCTGTCATGAAAAACATCAGTATACTTTGAAAAAATAGCATTGGTGAAGCTGGAACTAGGACATGTGCTTATCTGATTAACTTATTTGGTAAAAGAAAGAAGATTCATTTTCAAACTATCTCTGAGGCCCAATAATGACCGCACAGGTCTTCAAACCACATAGAACAGTAAGCTATAACAGCTCTTAGCCACATAACATGAAAGCACTACTGAGCCTTTGGTTTGAATTTCTTCACCTCCGTAAGCTATAAGTTTCACACAACTAGTCACATTTAGTTGTTCACTAGCTCTGACCCTTGCAACAGTATCTGCAAACATGACATTACACTTTGAACCAGTGTCTACATTAAGCTCTGTGGATTTACCATTGATTCAGACAGTACAAACACTTCATTTCTTGTCAATAAATTAACTGCATCAGTCTTTTCACCAGTTAGTGATACACCATCTACATGGAAAGCAGACTGCTGCAGGTCTATTTGATTAACTTGCTTTTTGAAGTGACCCTTCTTTGCAACTGTGTGAAGCTTACTTGATTTACAAACTCTTTGAAAATGGTTCCATTTCTTACACTTATGATATTGCTGATCAAATGGCATGCACCTTTCTCTTCTGGACTCATGCTTAGCACCACAACTGTGACAGTTAACAGTAAAGATTGATTTGGATTTTGCTGATTCACTCATGCTGTACTGAGCAATGTTTGTTTTGCACTAGGCACCCTTGGTATGGAACTGAGCATGCTCCTTTAACTGAACTGTTTTTGGAATGTGCTAGAAGACTACGGGTTTTACCTGGAAGTCCCGCAGGGGCTGCTGCTGCTGCCATGTGCTTAGGCTTGCTTTTGTCTGTCACATGTTGCAAGATGTCTCTATGAGCTCTGGAGCCTACTGATACCATGCTCTATCACTAGCAAGCATACTTGTGTGTCTTTCTGTAACCTCATGAATCTGACAAATCTCATTGGCTTTACTCAGCATTAAATCACTTTCATGAAGCAAAATCTTTCTCACAGCAACATTATTAATACTGCACACAAGTCTGTCCTTTATTAACTCATTCTTTAAATCACCAAACCTACACGTTTTAGCTTTGTTTCTCAGATCAGTACTACAAGGTGCAAAAGTTTCCTCTTGCTTTTGATCTCTCTTGTAAAACAAATGCCTCTCTAGTGTAACATTAGTGTGAGGGTTACACATTTCTCTGAATTTGTACTTTAAACACTTGGGGTCTTCCCTTGATTTGGCCTGCACAACAACACGACGAGTTTCTCCTTCACACACTGCTGGTGCATAGACAAATGAATGCTGCCTTTCAATGGCTTCTGACTCTGCTAGGTTCAGTAAAATTAATGCCCTGTATGAATGTTTTCGGTCCCAACTTGGACCATTGTGTCTTCCATGAGCACATCCAGTATGACTCACCAGAGCATTTGCTGATATAAACAGAGCTCTAAGATTAGAAATGTATGTAGACAATGCTTAGTGATAAAATGCTTTATTGTTGAAGATGTTTTACCTTGGCATTTTATGTGCTCTGTTGAGCATTCTGTCTTTTCAGCTGCCTTTCAGATAGCACTTTAAAATGTATTCCATTGTACTGTACCATTAGTTTATGATCTGACAAGAGTAAACCTTTAAGACCTCTTCACACTGAAATGTATACATCTGTGACTGTAGTGTGTTTTGGTGTAGTAAGTTGAATTTTTATCCATGATCTTTTTGCCTCGGTGGCTGTTGACTATCAAGCCTCCCCCAGGTGGATGTTCTCATTCTTTTCCCAGTCCACTGGAAGTGCTTGTCCAGTGTTAGTGAAGGGTGTTTTGTGTCCTCATTGGTACCCTGACAATAAGGACATTTATATCTAGCCTAACCCCACGCTTTGGTGGAAATGTGCTACTAGCATCGCTATGGGAGGCCACAATGCCTTCCACTTGCAAGATTAAGTGCCAGTATGCTTGCTTTGAAGACTGCTTGTTGAGCTGAAAGCTCGCCAGTATGATGCACATTTGTTGTGCTCCTCCTGCAACAGAGTTTAGCAGTGTGTTTCTTAGTCCTTCATTCCCATTCTTGTAGGATGAACATGCCCACCTTCTCCTCTCAGCTCCATCAAGTGCCCAAGACAGTAATGGAACTTGGGTCACCTGGGTTTTAGTCAGGGTTTTATCTTTCTGTGTCAATGGAGGTGTCTTATAATCGGTTTAACTACAGAACAGGGTGACTGCATCAAGCACCTTTCATATTGGTTGTATGCATTGGCTACAGATGACAGTATCAACAGTGTTTCATTAATTTAGAATTGATTTATTGTGTGAATGGACAGCGAGCTAACCTTTTTGGGGTTTTTTTCTTTTTTTAGAAACTTGCTTTCAGTTTGCCTTGAGCCGTCTCAAGCTGCCACCTTACTGCCAGCAGAGGTATTTGAAGAAACAGGGACTGATGGGTAATGAGGTACTCACACAGCATGCAGTGGAGGCTGGGCTTATGGAAAATTATTCAACAAAAGACCTTACTAAAGATAAAGCAAGCAGCACGTCACAACATTTGCTCAAGGACTCTGGTATCCATATAGAAGGAAGTCTGTTTAATGACCGCACCACCAGTAAAGATGAACTGTAACCTCTTAACTTTCAGAATAGATATGAGCATTTTCTCTTTAGTCAGCGTATGCTCTTATACAGCATAGGAGTGACTTTTTGCTGTTAACCCTTGGCAGATATCAGGGATTGTCTGTTTCTGAAATACAAAGTATTACATGGACAGTTTATGAAATTTGGAAAAGGAAAAAAAATGTTAGCAGAGAATAAGCTGGGAAATGTTAAACCATCAACTTGTATCATATTAATTTTAGCCTGTCTTGTTGCATACTACGAGATGGCCAGTGGTATGTAAACACAGAAGATTTGCCAAAATATCACAGAACATGATAGGTTTACTCTTAAGTCCCTTGTAAGACAATGCTTCAGAATTAGTTTCCTGTGCATCTGTTGCTTGGGTGTCTTATTCCCAAGTATTTGTTTCATTTAACTGCTTCTAGTTTTAGTCCCTGGAGTCAGATCACACTGACAGGGACAAATGTGAAAAGTAAAAACAACGTGCTTTATGTGGACCAGGAAAATGCTTTAAAGTCATTTTTTCTCTTTTGTCAATTCATTGTAATCTCAGAGTTAGTTTATGTAAGGTAAACAAGTGTGAGGATCCAGAGGGCTTGCTTACCTACCAGCAAAAACAGATTTTTATGGTGAGCTTTATGTACATTGTGTTTCTCTTGGTTTGGATACATGCATGTTACCCAAAAGCACTTTAGTTTTGATGAGTCATCAGAGAAGTTGTTAGGTAACTGTTGACCAAAGCCTAGAAATATACAGATTGTAAACATGTAAAACCTCATTTGCATGTCTCTGTGACCTGTAAAAAGACACAGAAAGTCAGAATATCATTTAAACATATGGAAATAATTCTGATTTGTTTTAATTTTTATGAAGCATCAAGTATGCGTCTCTTCTAGATTTGTATGGATAAATGCTGGTGAAGAAAGCAGTTGCAGTATCAATAACCTCATTATTAAAGGACTGTGTATACACCTCAATAGTTTATGACCTTTAAGAGGGGTCTGCTTATGACAAAGTTGTTACTGCTTCTTTTGCAGATGGTGTTTTTAACAACCTTTATCACATATAGAACAGGAGGAAGAGAGAGAAAGATTTTTTTTAAAGAACAGTGTGCACCTTACAGGATGTCTGAGATTTTAAATTCCTTGAATCAGTTTTTGAAACGCTAACAGCATCAAACAAACTAGTAGACCACATCAGTCACCCCATTATTTTATAATGTAAAACACTGTCATATTTTTGTTTCATGTAGATAATTTAAAAGATTGTTCATTTGTATTTGAAAATGAAAAGAGAAAGAAATGCCTGGCCTCCCTTGTGCTCACTCTGATCTCTTTCAGCTATCAAGGGAGTGATATGATGCCTTTTGTCTGCTGACAGCCAAGAAAATAATACATTCATTGATTGAAGAGGATGGTGGTGCTAGATGTCCTCTTTTGATAGCTCTTTTGAATAGTTTGCTCTGGGATTGAGTGGTGAATCTCCCAAACTCGAGCATTAGGCTTGTTGATGTACTCTCACATAATAGGCACATGAATCCTTGGAAAATGTACACTGTCTGGAGAGACTTGCTTTGTCCTTTCTTCCACCTGGGTATTTGCCTCACCAACAGGAATCAGGTCTAATGGTCTTGCATTTAACCCCATAATGTTGGATCTGTAATTGTTCTTCACCTGCTGGGATAAGACTAAGCAGGTATTGCAGTGCAACTTCTTATTGCAGAGCTTAGGCCATTTACACAAAAAGTCACCTTCTGAACACACGAGGGAGTGGTTAGAAGAAAGTAAGCATCACACTTTGGGTTCACACAGTATCAGCACATTAAACAAAGATAATTCGTTGAAATGCCAAAAAATCAGAAACCCCTTCAGAAACGCAACAGGATGTTACTGTGTAGAATTGTGTCCAAGCAGTGATTTAATAATAGACAATCTCCTGGAATTAACCGAGTTGGTTCAGTTAATAATTCATTTGGTCACAAAGTTCATAGGATCATAATAAATGCAAGGCAGTGGGAAACACCCATGTCAGCAGTTTTGATATATGAAAAGTTATTCATACCAATATCCAACCTTTTCAGTATTGAAACCAATGCCAGACCCATTTAGTAATCAAGCATTTAAATACAAAATCCACTAGGGCCTTGATAATTTCATTATGAGGGCCACTATCAAAGGCTGTAGAGAAGTCTATCACATCTACAGAAAACCTACAGCCAAGGTCAATCTTTCATCATTGTAAAAACTATTCAGTTTCATAAAACAGGAACACTCTTCTACAGAAAACCTATAGCCAAGGCCAATATTTCATTATTGTGAAAGCTACTCAAGTTTATCAAACAGGAGCACCCTGAAACAAAGCCATGTTGGTATATATCCATACATGTGGATGATTCAGATAATAACTTTCATTAATTTTCATAAGAATACTGATCAGACTAATTGGTCTGTAATGATCGACAGTAGAACATAAACTACCCCTCTGTATAGGAGTGACAACAGCTTTCTTCTATTCGCTAAGAACAAAACCAAATTTTAATGAATTTTGAAACAGATCTGTTAGACATAGAATCAAGAGAATCACTAATGTTTGTTAGGAAGAAGCTGCAGAAAAGATTACTTTTTTTACTGACTGCTGTAGCAAACATGTACCCGGAAGTAATGGGGCACTATTCTGAACCATTTAATTTTACTCTCAGCATCTTACAATCAGTGGACATGTAAAAAACAATATCTGCCAAGTTAGCAAGCAGCCCTGATATCTTATGATAGTACTATCTGTTATAACACTGTTATTAGTAGCTTCACTTTTCTCATATATTTTCATGGATTTAAATATTGCCATCTTATTAGATCTAGTGTTTACTGCAAGCTTATGTGTTCATAGTCACACTTTGGTCTTCTCACTGTACTTCAGTAACTTCTGAACGTCATTATAGATGGATTTAGTTTTGGCACTTGGAACTGCATATGGAGCCTTTCTCCCTGGGCCTCCGCTGAAAATTGGCTTTGTTCCAAGTCGGACTTTCCCGGTTAACAAATGTTAAATAAATAAAATAAAAATAAATAAATAAATTAAGCCACAACCTTTTTTTTTTTTTCTTTTCTCTTATTTTAGTCAGAAATAACAGATTTCCACCACGGTGGTCACATGTACTTGTTCCTGATTTAGTATTCCCATGGGAAAATATTTCTTGATAAGATCATTTATAAATTCACCTTACCAATCATTATCACCATCTCCCAATCCCTAGTCCTAATTTCACAATTCATGGTTGAACAATCAAAACTGTTGAATTTCCTACAAGATGCCTGTTTAAAATAGACCCTTTAGCCATGAGTATCTTAAGTTCACAAGTAGTGTGGTAATGGTTAGATAACCCCAATTCAAAACCATCTACTCACTTGTTAACATGAAATGTGCTATTTACCCAAATTACATGTCAAGTACTATCCAAACTAGTTGGGCTAGTTATCACCAGGGTACAGTTATGCAGCAAACTTTTTTCAGTAATATTTATCAGCTTGGAGTTTGATAATGGAAACCCCAGTTCACTCCTGGGGCATTGATATCACTGGCTGTAATATTTATATCCATTACTGAAACAAAGCAGAAGCCATTTATCCACCATCATGTCCCTGAATATTCTTAAGCTTGGAGACCTCTAGAAAAGGGCACTTTTCCGGTTACACTTCCAATCAAAAACCCTGACCTCGACAAGTTCACAAAAAGTCATAAGATTCACTGGTGTCCAAGCCAATATTCTGAACCAAATTTAGTTAACACATAAACAGATAAAACCACCTGCCCTCTTATCCACTCTTATGTACATGCCCCTTGAGGCCTGGAATAAGAAGTGATTTGATTTTATCACTAAACCATGTTTCAGCAATCATTAAGATATACCTTTCTCTAGCAATTTTAGCTTCTAGGTTTTTTAGCTTGTCATTTGGGTTTCTAGAATAAGACAGTAAACATTTTAACCTGCTATAGATTACACTGTGCCCTTTGATAATGTTTCTGTCTCTTAAAAAAGTGTTTCATAAACCCAGTGAGCTTAGGACTGAACACTGTGTTAGCCTGGTGGCTTAAATGAATATTGTCCCTAGTAAATAGTTTAATTTTGTCAGCTTCTGCAGTCATGTAATGGTTTTCAGTGCATTCTTCACACAATCACTTATAATAATGTTAGTGATTTGCCTAGCAATGCAACACAGCCTCCCACTGAAATGTGGGGCAAGAAGTATGTCACACAAGACTGCAACACCACCAGGTGCTTTACTCAAGGATATGAAATTCTTAACTGGGTCGTGAAACGTTTCAGTCTCAGTATGACCAGCATCTTTATTTCCAACAGCTGTTACCACAATGTTGTACTTTTTGTTGTTGACAAGTTTAGATAAAGCACTGTTTACATCTTCTATTGTACATCCTTCTAAACATGAGATGGTAATGCACTCCCTGTTACTACTGGGGGTAATAAATGTCCAGTAGCATAGAGTTGCCTGTTACAGAATCTGACCCTCTCTGCAGGGGTAAGAGCCATAAGGCATTTGTCAACCATAATTATCTCTACTTGCGTGGGCATGCAGACCCTGGTTTGATAAAGAAGCTTCACTATCCAGTGCCCTTCTACATTTTTTCTTTCTAGCTCATTCCCATGGCACCATCTAAGGACTCAGTATTGCTCCTTTGCCTCTTTTCTTTGGAGATAGAACCATTACTAGTGATAGTTTTATCGATGACATTGTCCATTTCAGTATTTGCAGCATCCATATCTGTACCCTCATCTTGTATTGCAGTCCATATAGTTACTATACCCTGTCAGAACAGCATCCTCACACATGCTAAATTCATCAGTCTGGCAGCTATTTACACATTTAGTATAAAGGGGTGTTTATATTTCTTTATGTTTATGAATGACACAAGGGAAGAAATGTTCCCTCTGCCTGTCATTATTGTTAATATTGTCCACTACCTTAAGTGCTAAATACTTGTTACTTGTTGATTTATGAACATTCCAGTCCAGGGTATTTTTCCAGTACATTTTTCAATTTACCCCCAAATCAGGAAGCCCCTACCTCAATATGTCATTGTGGTAGAACTCATCAATTTGTTCCATAGTAACCAACTCAACTGAAGTATGTGAATCAGTAGCATTTTCTGCACAACCTGCAATAGCTCTCACTTCCATTAATGAACACTAATAAAAAAACAAATGTAACCACAGTGTAAAATATAACTAAAAAAAGTCCAAAACATGCACTGTGAAGCTGTAGGAAACACTTTCAATCAGCCAAATTCTTCAGTCCAAGCTGTTTTTATTCAAAGCATTTTATAAAAATTTTATGCAAAGCACTCAATCTGTGTTTTTGTATGTTGGAAGAATAAAAACAGCTTGGACTGAAGAGTTTGGCTGACTGAAAGTTCTTACTGCTTCACAGTGTATATTAATGAACACTACTTAACGCACTTAACATGCAAAGATGTTCACAGTGGCTCTGCCAAGGCTTGTTTAGTACTGTTTATTAAGCATTCTGGCATGCTGTAAAGCCTCATGGAGGAAGTATTTTTGTCTTTGATAGCATATTTTTACTACATGATCTTTAGTGATGATTGTGGGGGGGGGGGGGTTGTGGCCTTCAGTGATGTGTGCTTTGAATAGTAGTTTCCAGGGTGAAGTTGTCACTGAATTTATTAGCTAATATGTTTGCAATGTGTCAGAGTAGGTGGTACCATTTTGAATAAGTTCTGAGCAATGTTGGGTGTTATTTCATAGTTTTCTTAAGTAACTAAAGAAGGTTTTGTAGTTGTCCTTAACATCAAATGTTAACCTTGGTTCATGGGTTGCCGTAGTATTCCTAAGATATATATCTGTAGTGAAGAAGAAGAGAGAGATCTTTTAAGTTTTTGGTGAATGTTTTTGTTATGTTAACCATGGTTTGAGAGTTGTTGGATCTGCTGTATTCATTAAGGAATTATTTTCTTGTTTTGTTAAGTGTACGTTGCTTGACTACCAAGGTGGTTTTATTTTAAACTTCCCATTATATTTAGATCTGGTCGGTATTGTCAGTTCTATAAATGCATATAAATGGGCACATAACTGTTTTATGTAGCTTCCTGTGGAGGCAGTTATGCTGGAATTAGTGAGTCTGTAGTTTTTGATCCAACTTAAGTGGGGAGGGAGATACCAGAGCAGTAGTACACAAAGAAGCTATTATCATAAGAACTGGGTGAAGAATATTATGCCACGTAGTGGGATTGGTAACCTGTTGCAGGAATCTTTTCTTTATGAAATCTAAGAACTATTGGGCATATCCTATGTTGTCAAGCCAGAAGGAGTATTCAAAAATTGGAAAGAAAAGGAGAAGAGAAGAAATAGTTATACACTCTTAACATATTTTGAGTTAGAGGATAAAAAGGCAACAGGTGATAACATATATTTACCACTACCAAATAATTTCATTCAAAAAGTAAGTGTTGCAATTGACACTAAAAACAACTAGAAAATGAAGATGGTGAAGTTCTTATACTGGAAGACTCTATAGTCAAGAGATTATCAACAAATTTGGTTAGCCTAGATAAAAAAGGGTGACTTACCATGATTAACGTTTATTGACATTTTTGCTTTATTGCCTATTTTACAAATAAATGCAGGAGTTAATTACTAGTTCTTTTAACTCATTTGAAGAAAGCCTTTGTGCCAATATTAGATTTTTGTAAAACAAACATAAAAAGTAGGAATTAGTGCAATATTACCATCACCTTGATCATCAGCTTGCTGTTTAGATATTTTTTCAACAATTGCCTCACAACTAGGAAGGATGGCGTTTTCTCATTTAATGGATTATGTTTAAGTCCTTTCAGTACATTTTTTGCTGGTGATAAACTTTCCAGTGTTGTTAAAAAAATAGGATGCATGCTAAAGTCCCAGCTTTCCACATTAAAACACTGGACTTAATAATATTATAACTGTATTTTTGCAATGCCAGAAGTACAGTTATAAAATGTGATGATCTCATGTCTGCAAGGCATATGTATACCTGCCAGATTGCTGTACTTACTGAATGTTGGAACCCATGTTGGCCATTATTTAAGTGTTACAACAAATTTGAATGTCTAAGAAAGAAAACCATTAGTGAGGCATATTGATAATGCTCTCATCCTTAAATGCAATATTTTTATGGTTAGTGTTGGTTGTGAATTATTAGGTGTGTTATTTGAAGTAATATTACACAAGATGTTTCAAATCCAATTGCATGTAATAGAAGTCCAACATTATGTTGTGACCAGCACAAACATTTCTGGCACACACTAGATAAGAATTTACATAATGGTCTTTAATTCTTCTTAGTGATTATCCATATATTAACTGGGAAAGTGAGTGTTCTCCAACATTCTGTGAGCAATAATTCATTGACATAGTCAGCTTAAGGGGTAAGGCTCAAATGGTACCTAATCCTACTAAACAAAATCACATTTTGTCTTTCATTCCTACAAACTGTTACAATATAATTTGTTGAAGAATGTCTAGGAACATCTGACCACAATACCATCTTATTCAGTGTTAACTTGGTGCTTACTTTTAAGAAGTCCACAAAGATTTAGTAACACAGCATTAACAATTTCTAAAAGGGTCTGAAGTAAACTCCTTGGATTAACAGTTATGTGTAGGATTAAAAGTTCTGTATTGGGGACACATTTCTAACTAAATGTCCTTTTTTTTGAAGGGACTGTAAAATCTGAATGTGTCAATTCATATAATAAACTACTGTTAAATTATATTAGATTATATAAAAAGAGAGAGAGACTCCATGAAATTTGTACAAAATTCCCAACAAGTGATAAGGAAAAATAAGTAAGAGAGCAAAGAAAGTTAAAGGAACAAAAGTAGCAGTAAATGCTATGTATAAGAATTCCTTTGCCATGAGCTTGGGCAACAAAAATGGCAACTGCTAACTAGTGAGACAGTGAGAAAATGTGATTCAGAGACTCATATTGCCTCAATGTGAAACACCTCATTATTGGCTCATTACCATATTTCTGAACTGAACATCATGCTGTCAGACCTGACATCTCTAGTGTTCTCCCTAGCAGCCCTTGTATTGCATTAGTAAAAGAACCCACTTACACTGACACATTGAGACACACACACACACACACACACACAAGTAACCCCCCTCCCAAAACTCGTTTTGGGTTTAGCTACACATTTACCTGCTGGAGCTCCTCTTTTTGTGTGTACTGCCAATTTAATTGGCCAAGTAAAAGTGTACTTTAGGGTTAAAAAGTGACTGCCTTAAAACCATAGCTGTCATCCATTCATTCCTATAAGAGTACTCATGGTGCAGATAAGTTCAGAGAAAATGTGGGGGGTGGGGGGGTTATTGTGTGTGGATGTCTGTGCGTGTGTCTGTAGTCACAGGAATTTGTATATTTTCCTGTGTGGATGCACTAGGGCTATATAGGGAATTACAAGTCTGACTGTGTGTGTTAGAGCATAAATGCTAGGCTTCTTTGTGTGTGTGTGTCTAAATGTGTGTCTAATGTAATACATGGGCCACTAGGGAGAACACTAGTGAGGTCAGCACAGTGTTCAGTTCAGAAGTATGGTAATGAGGTCTTTCACATTAAGGCTATACCAGACTCTGAATCACATTTTCTGTTTTTCACTAGTTGGCAATTAGCATGAAAGGTGAGGATTTTAATTAATCTTAATCACAGTATTTTCTTTGTGTATGGGTTACATGCCAGTGATTACTATCAAAGCTAAATTTTCTAATGTCATTGATGAAATAACTTAAATAATTTCCTATTGTATTTAAATCTGTGATCTTTCAGAAACATATTTCCAAAGCCTTCTCCTTAATTAAACTGAAAGTTATTATGTAATGTATCAGTATTCCCCACTATGGAGTATATGATGCTTCTTATTAAGTACCTTGATATGACACACTTGGAAAATTGTCATCTAATATATTCCCTTTAATAAACTGGTTTGTACTTAATTTGTGATCATGCACAATGAATATCTAAATCTAAGAAGGCATTCTTTTTTGCAGAGTTACTCTATTTCATGGGTCTATATTGAATCAGCGAATGCTTAAAAAAAGCGAACTCTGATTCATCGACCTTATGTAAGTGAAAGCTTACAATCCCGAACACTCGGAACAGCGATTTTTTTCCCCTGGGAAAAAAAATCGCTGTTCCACAAAAAAAAAAAAAAAATCTTAAAACAGTATGTAATGTGGGGGGCTTCGTCCCCCACACCCCCCTACTTAAATATACTAACTCCAAGATCGCACCACAGTGGAGGAAATGGCAAACTCCCAAAACTGGCCCAGCGATTTTTTTCCCTGTTAA
Organism: Protopterus annectens; assembly: GCF_019279795.1. Taxonomy (NCBI): domain Eukaryota; kingdom Metazoa; phylum Chordata; order Ceratodontiformes; family Protopteridae; genus Protopterus; species Protopterus annectens. The sequence continues at coordinate 376,650,198 of NC_056726.1, read as the reverse complement.
AAAAATCGCTGTTCTGGGTGTTCGGGATTATAAGCTTTCGCTTACATAGGGTCAATGAATCAGTGTTCGCTTTTTTAAGCATTTGCTGATTCAATATAGACCCTATTTCATGTAACTTCTGTTCATATAACTTGGCCAATATTTGCACATTTTTGCAAATGCCCTAAATTCAATACTTTATGATAATTACACCAATGTGAACTTAAGTTGAAGCTGCTATATTATAATTTGATTTAATTTGGTATTATGTAGTTTTGCATATACCTCCAAAACAGTTTAACCTCGAAGAGCAAGCAGTGGCTATTTTTTTTTTAGTTTTATTATTTTAGCAAGCTTTTATATTACACCCAGTTAGGTGGATTTTTCCAGTATGACAAGGTGTGGCTTAAAAACATGGCTACTAAGTATTTTAATGCTGCAAAATTTGTAAACGTTAAGGATAAACTGTTTTTTATGATGCTGGAAAACAATATTTCAAATTATTCAGTGTTCAGCTTCATGCATGTTTCAATTTCCTTTAGTCAGATTTCATTTTATTAAAACAATATGTCAAGGTATTTCTGGTTTGTATCTTGCATATCAGTATTCAGCAAATTTCAGACTTTACTGTAGTTTGCAACTTTTCAATCTTTTATGTCGGTTCTATAGCTTTCTTTGTAGCTCTAGAACTACATATACAAAAAAATGTATTTTCAGTATTAAACAGGCACTTTCCTTTTTAGTTATGTGCTCATTTTTTTTTTTAGTATTGTATATACTTCTACATTTTTTATGTCATAAATATTGTATATAGTTATAGTTTGCTATGGGGGTTTTCATTAAAAAGTTGCATTTTTATCTCATTTTATTTATACTGTTATAAAGTTAAAAATTTTCAATAAAGATTTTTGATAAAAAAAGGAAGATTATTCTGAGGCTCCCACATTAGCTTAAGAACAATGATGAGTAAATAAAACATTTTAAAGAATAGTGGTTCCACTTGAAGTTACTGTGCTAATGTAGCTGCCTGTGGCATATTTAAATCGCTAGGACTTAGTTTTATCATAATCTAACCTTTTACTGGTATGCTTTTGAAAGATATAAGAAATGTATTCCAGATTCTAGACAACCAAAGATGCTTCAGTACTGTTTCAAGCAAAAAATGAGGTATGCAAATAACAAACATGAGGATGAAAAGAGCCTGGTGTGTCCAAGCAGTTGTTCTGAGCTTGTGTTCTAAATTCCTGCACCAGCCTAATGGCACACAGGCATAAAGTTCTGAATATGACTGAGAATAGTCTATGTTTAATTAGTGGCACATGCAGCGGAACTAGGTGGGAGAGGATAGATTTAAGTGGCCAATGCCATCTTGCTTATCCTGAGGGGAGGGAAGAAGCATTGGCCTGTTGCACTGATGACATCTAGAGAGATAAAACAAAATAAAAATGCACACACTACTATAAAACAAGCACAGTATTGGCTATGGAATAAAGAAAGAGTCGTATCTTATGTTAAGCACTTTTCATTTACTGCATTAGTAAACTTCATCAGACAAAAAAAATCTAGAGAGATGATGCCTTTCCACCTCTAAGCTTAGTAATTCTCAAGTGCCGCAGCCAGGGACAACATTTGCAGTACAGCAAATGTGGGATCTGACATGAAAACAGTAGCAAGAATTGTAGTGCCACTTTAGGCATGGCATTAGGTTGGCCTGCCTGATATTCTGAATAGCCCTGTCCCCACCATCCAATCTTAACCCCTCAGGAAGGACAGGGCTGATGAGCTTCAGCCAGAGGAATGAAGGGCTTCTAGTACTCTCATCCAGGAAGGAGATGGGCTCAGTATTCACACTGCTTGGGGAAATGAATGGGCGTGAGCCATGGAATGTGTGTGTCATAGGACTCTTGCCTTGCTGAATACGTGGCGTGATCCAAGATGGGATGGAGATTCTGAGCTCACTCCCATGGGCCCAGACCTAGTTTATGAAGAGGGAAAGAACAGGCCAGTTAGGTGAAGGTAGGGGAGCCTCTGGGTCAGACAGGCAGGGCATGAAAAATGTGCTAAGTTTTGGTGATTAATAGTTTGTGGATGAGGGTGCATAACAGTAGCTTGGCTCTGTGGTTGATAGGAAGCCAGACTGAGCTTTACAGACAAAAACAAATTTTCTACAGATACATCATCTAAAATTATTTGGTAAGTGTCAAACTTTTTATTCAGTGTACTTATGAATTTGGAGTTCCCCATATAGTGTTCAAAATGAGTCACTTAGTAATTTGTCCATTGTGTCCAAAATGTTTGTTTTATTTTGAAACTCATTGTTGCTGGCTAACACTCTTATTGCCCCTAAACTGTTTTTATATAAAACACCACAAGCTTGCAAAAAACATTGTTCTGTTCAGAGTTCTTAGCTAGATTCCATTTCTAAATACATATTGACCTTATTATACAACATCCAGTGGACGATCTGAGATTCAGATGCATTTTTTCAAGCAAAACATAATCATTGGTTATGTCACTTAAGTCTGGAAGGAGGCAGTTGTAGGTCGAGTACCAAAAAATAGTAAGGCACTTCTTATGTAGAACTGCAGGCCCATAAATTTGACAAATATACTAGAATATTGTTTGGAAAGAATTATTTTGAACAAAATTCCTGAAAGGATTGGATTGCGGATGACTAGCAATGAGTTTCAACTGGAAAATCAACAAATTTGCTAAATGTTCTGTAATAACTTGGTAGTGGTTTTCACTGTGGTCTAGCAATTGACATATTTTTGGATTTATCCAGGGTGTTTGACTCTGTCCTCGTAAAGCATTATTAACAGAAATGGTTATATTACTAATTGAATTAAAATTGGCCATATGACAAGAAGTCCCAGATGAGAATAAATTATGTTTACTCAGACTGTTATAAACAGAAGTTCACAAAGATCAGTGTTGGAGCCCTTTTATTTCAATGTCTTCATGTCAAAAACACCACCCAGTAAGAGGATTTGGGTCAGTACATTCACAGATGACTTCTAGATTATGGCAGTGTAACCAGTCTAGACGAACATAAAAGAATGAAGTACTATTTGGATTCCCTCCTTGAGTGGTCTAAATATAATAGAGTGCTACTTAACACTATCAAATCTAGTGTACTGCACATTGGCAACAAGAATCATCAGTACCCTTATGCTAGGGAAAATAAACTTGTATCAGTAATAGATTCAGTATGAGACTTGGGAGTGATTATCAGCACACTTAAATTAGAAGCTAATGTAAACACTATGGTGTGAAGATGTTAATTCTTTTTTAACATCTTTTTTAAATCATCACTGTCTAATTTGAAGCATAAGTTCGAATACATTAACAGAAGAGAAAATAAGATATAATATTTTCCATTAATATCAAGGAGCAATATGTATGTGTGTTTTCTTTCTAATGCTCTTCATTCACTCCAACATTACATACAATGCTCTCAAGCCCTGCCTTCTCTTAAACCTTGCTCCTCTTCCCAAACATTATTACTCTGCATGTATTCTTCCACAAATTCCATTTATTTCTATAAAATTTGCCAATTCCTGTTTTGAAATATCCCAAATGTAGTTCTTTTGTCTCCTTTTACATTATTTAAAACTTCCATTGCAGTTGCTTTAGATTTTGATTTCCATTTTTCTTGTAATTCTTTTTTGGCAGACAGTTATATTCTACTTGTAAGGCCTTATTGTGGCCAAAGAATTCAGATCTTATATCCCAGCTAAAAATAATTTTTTCCTTAGTCATTACTATTTGTTCTCCCAACATTTCTGTCAAAGTACTCTATAGGGAATTTTTAAACTCTACCAATCTATTACATTCCCTACAAACATGTTCCCAGTGTCCTTTGTCATTCCCTTCACATCTCCTCTAAAGTCTATTTGGGGGATAAAACTATATGTTAAAAAATTTGCATGCAAAAATCCTAAATCTCCTGATCTTTATTGGATACTTTGGAACCCTACATATTTATTCACAGTGATCCTTTGCAATTTGCCATTATATTCTCTTTTCCAACCTTTCCTAACCTTTCTGGCTGATTCTTACAGTTATCATTTAGTATTTATACACCCTACTAATTATGTATATTTTTATTTTCTAGATTCAACTACAAACCATATTTGAAGTGGTCTTTCACTTACCACTCTCTTATCCCGTTCTACCATGTAGATGAGATGCCAAACTGAGGCCCCATCTGCCTGAGTTGGTAGCTCAGGTGGAGGTAAAAGATCCCATGGAACCTATCGAAAAGAGTAAAGGTCCTTTATTTATACAGAATAAAATAACTCTTATTTACAAAATATTTACATATTTACAAATATAAGGTAAATCCGGTGTCTGCCAATAAGCGGAACAGCCAAAAGACGTCTCTTGGTTAAAAAAGATGTTTAATCCACATAACGCCCCAAAATCACAGTCAATATTCCCCTTAAAACAACGTACTTCACAAACAAGGACAGACAAGAACAACACGCTAAACGCAGTTTAGCGCTTTCAACCAAAAACTGGTCTTCTTCAGAACTGCAAGTAGAAGCATTCAGGACAACTAAATAAACTTTTTGGCGCCAAGAAGTAAATCATATCTTAAAGCCACATACTTGAAATATAATACAATAAAATAAAACAAAACAAGAAACAAAAAATAAAAAATAAATAAAATGTAAAATGAATTAAAGGGGATAAGCTGATAAACACCAGCAAAGGCTTTAGGGAAAGCAAATATAAACCTTGGCTTAGACGCACAGCCCAGATAGACAAAAATAAAAGACCCACAGTTGTAAGGAGTCCCCAGTTAATGTTTACCTACAGTAGCAACATAAGTGATATCTGTAATGTTGTACAGAATAACTGGAACATTTTGACTAGTGATGAAGGGCTGAGTGATATAGTAGGTTGTAGACCTAACTTCAGATATAGAAGAAACAAGAATCTGAAGGATTTGTTATGCAAAGAAAGGCTAAGTAGTCAAAATACAGTGGCAACAATAACGATGGGCACATTCCCGTGTGGGAGGTGCAAAGCTTGTGGCCACATTAATAAGAAGACTAACTTTGAGCATCCTGTCACACATAGGCAATTTGTGTTAAAAGGGAGGGCTACCTGTCGAGCAGCGGATATAGTTTATCTAGCTGAGTGTAGCCATTGCCCTAGTTTTTATGTAGGAAAACTAACCAGATGTTAAAGACAAGGATATTACAGCACCTATCTAGCATTAGGAATGGGGATGTGCATAATGCTTTGAGCAGACATGTGATGGATAATGCAACACACAAATTCACTTTCAGGGCTATAGTAAACATAAGGCTTACCACTAGAGGGGGTGATGTGAAGCATTTGACAGAATTAGCAGAATCCAGATGGATCATTGAGCTTATGGCCAATCGTACACCAGGTTTAAATGATGTGATACCTGTTAAGCCCACCCTTCAAAATAGGCGGGCTTTTTACTGAATCCTATTGGATATGCACTAGTTTAAAAGAAGGGGTTGTTTTATTGTAATTTTATCTGATGAAGGGAGAAGTCCCGAAAGCGCTCATCTTGTGTTTATGTGCAATAAAGATTTTAAGGAATAGCAGTGTCCTTGCCGCGTTTTTTGGTGCATAATCATAATAAATTGTTATTCCTTTTAGACCCCTATTCTTTTTTTCATAACCACCATCTGATTTTACTAAATATTGTTGCTAAAATCCATTTACCATTAAACATAATTGCATTTATTCTTTCATTCCATATAACATACAATAACTTTTTATCTATTCTTTTAACATATTCCTTACTTCTGTTCCTATAATATCCATATTTAATCATATCCATGTTTATTTTAGCCACTTTTTATATCTTCAAAAAATATTTTTACATTGTTTTTCCCATAACTTTTTATTTGCTTACATTTCAAAAATACATGTTCCGTAGTTTCTTCTTCTTGATAATATAAATATATTCTATCATTTTTCTTTATATATGGCATATTTCCTTTTACCGGCAATTTATCTATTACCAGTCTGCACAAAAATCTTGACATTACACTTTCTGATTACACCATTTGCTTCTCATTATTATAGATTTAAGTTTTTTCATCTGTTAGATTTTCCCATGGTTTTACTTAGTATTGTTTTATCATTACATTCTTATACAATACTTTTCTATCTTTTTCTGTATAATCAGTTTTTATTTTCCACAGTACATATTTTTTCTTGGTAACCTTTTATTACTTCATTTATACACTTTTTTTTTTTTTTTTACAGTACCCTAAAATTTACCATACTTATATTTTAAAATGTTTCTACTAATGTCTCATCTTACTACTAAGCTCTCATTTTTTTTCAATTATCCTCTTTAACAATTCATACAAATTTAATGGAGCAGCATATACCACTGGGATAATTTACCCTAAACCTCATTCTTCTTTATTTACATACAAAACTCCTTTTTTTACTGGGTTTAATCTAGAACCCCATATAAATTAAAAAAATATATATCTGGAATAATTATTTTTGAAATACTGCTGGTAAAATAAGCATACTTGCCAAGTATGCTATTTTTCCCCATCAGTACTGAAATTATCAAATAAGTGTTTTTTTCTGAATAGTAATTTATATGTTCTCAAGACAAAAAAAAAAACAGGATGTGGTGTTGTCCTATCTCACCTTCATTTCTTTACTGGTTGGGTTCGGAACCAATCCTCTGTTCTGACTCGGCTGTATACAAAAGCTTGAGGTCTTCCACTAGCTCGTGGCTGAAAACCCTATCCCGTCATGCCCTAGGAAAGCTCCTCAGACCTCGTTTGCTGCTAAAACAAGATTGGGTGCTTTCTACTGGCTCTGGCTAAGTGAAAATTTTCTCCTTTCGTATATTGTTATATTTTGTCTTTTTAGTATAATTTGTTTATTATTATAACTTTTATACTATAGTTAATGTTATTAAGCAGTTTTTAGCATGTTCGCTGCTGTTCTTTTACTGTTGCTGTTGTTTTTATTCTCAAGGCCTTTTCTCCAATACCCTGTCTTGGCTTAAACATGTTTCTCAAGCCCATTTTAAGTTAGAAAGCTTGTTTTCTTTGGATATTTAGACAAGCTTGTTTAAAGTAGAGAGCTCTGTAAATTTTGAGTTTTCCCTGGTTTTCCTTTTGTTATAAGAAGTAAGGCTAGCTCATTTAAATTAGAGGGCCTTTTCTTTTTCTTTTTATAGTTGGTGTTTATATATATATATATATATATATATATATATATCTATAAAACAAAGTTGTAGTGTTTGATATATCTTTGTTGTTGGCTATTGCTGTTTACTAAGCTGTCCAAGCAGTCTAAGGATGTTAAACTCTTGGGGTTTAATGTCTATTACAGATGGACATACAGGATGCGTGTACTGTCTCGGAGCAGTCCACCTTCAGGAGCCTTGTGTCATATGCGACTCCTTCAGTCATGGAGTACTGCTAGAGAGGAAGAATAAATTGATTCTTAGAGGATTGTCGAAGACCCCTTTTTAGAAGCCATTGAAGAAGGTCAGGGTCCTTCAAAATCAGGCCATTCCCCCTCTTCTAAAGCTGTTAAATCAGGGAAAAGGTCATTTTCTTCAGAGGCTCAGAAAGAGCCAGCAAAAAAATTGCAAGATTTTTTCATCTTCAGACCCGAAGACAGTCGGGCCTGAGAAGCCTTCCAGCCTGGCTACTTCAGTTTTTGAGCCACTGGGTTTTCAGGTTTGGAGCCGGTCCCCTGAATTGGGACTGGTTTCTACAACCTTAAGATCCACCTTACTACAAATCTCCATATCTCCTGCTCCCTCCTCTCGATCTCAGATGATGATGTTGATCATCTGGTGCGGAGGCTATTGAAGACACCGGTGCTTGCCAGATTGTTGGATCCTACCCAGAGGTCTTTGGAACTGACCGAGCCTACCATTTCACCATCGATTTCTCCTCCGATCTGTTACCAGACTTTGGAGCCAGAATGTCTAGAACTGGTCGTAGGGGAACCATTGGAGCCGAGACCTACCCCAGGTTCTTCAGGCCCGACAACTGCTCCAATATCCTCAGTTCCATCTGAACTCGAAAAGTCCAGGAGCCAATGCTCTCTGGTCAGGTCCAGAGAGGAGAGTCAGGTAGTTGTCAGATCCAAACCTTCCTCTTGGGGCTTCAGCGAGAGTAAGCTAGGCTCCTATATCGGCCTGAGAGCCAACCCTCCTGGTTCTTCAGAGCCAAGAGTTTCCTTGGATCGGGGCAGGGGGCTTTCGAGATGATGAGAGTGCTGCCTCCACAGACAGCTCCACTCTCAGGTCTGGACATTCTTCCCCCTTAGGCACCGGTGTCTGTCCCGGCACCACTGCATCCACAGAGATGCAGAGACCCTAGGCCTCAGGATGCCCGAACCCCTCTCTTCCAAAACCTCTCCAGAATACCCTTCTGAAGAGGTCCATTGGAAGAGGCTTTGCAAGAGGAAGCATTTAGACTCCACAGCGGAGTCCATCACATCTGATACAGACCTTGATGAGTCAAAAGGGTCCCCATGGTCACCTTCTGAGGATGTCTCCTTCACAGACATCCTGGAAATTCTTAGGTGGCTGGAAGCCCATCAACCCTTGTGAGGACGAGTCTGTATATCTGAAGGCTTTTGGGTCTCACCCTTCTGCCACATAGATGTCTGTACTTTTCAATGAACTGTTGGACCTAGTTTGTCGAAAGTCATGAGAGTCTCCAGACTCAGTGGAGCCTGTTTCCTGGAGAACAAATTCATAACATCCCCTACAGATAAGAGTTTTCTTACTAAAGGTGTCCTAGTAGATGTGGCAGTGGCCACCAAAAAGGAACATTCAGAGACGTCCTCTTCTGTCCATCTGCCAAACAAGGAGTCTCGCATGATGGACAGATACGGAAAGAGTGCACCTTTTCTTCAGTGACCTTTGCACTCTTATTGCAGAATTATCTCACCCACTTTACCAGACTTCAGAGAGATCTCCTGAAGAAGCTAAGAGATACTCTCCAGGGTTCAGTAGCTGAAGGGATATCAGAGAAAATTTCCTCTCGGCTCTCTACCTTAAATTCAGTGGTCAACTCCTCCATGAGACTCATTTCTTATGCAGCTGATGGAGCGAGTAGGGCATCGGGTTCAGGAATTTCCCTAAGGAGACATTCCTGGATATACCTGTTTGACTTTGCAGAACCTTTTAAATCTTCCTTTGTTAATGCCCCTTTTGATGGCTCATCCTTGTTCGGGCCAAAAGTCAAAGACACTAACCAGGTGTGATCAAGAAGGAAAAACTCTCTGCTGTAGGAGTCAATTTTCCCCCTACCTTCTAGACCTTATTCAAAAGGTCAAAAGGGATAAAAATGTGGTTCCAAAAATCCCAGAGTGCTTTCCAGGACACGTGATGATTCTTCCCCCAGGGGCAGAGGGGGAAAGCAGTAATGGAAGATGCCAGCCACACAGCAGACTCCGCAAAATCAGGGCGATGGAATGTTTCCTTGGTAAGCCCTTTCAGCACTCCTGAAAGGAGGCCCATCTGTCCATCTCTGGAGGCAGTCAGAGGTCACTTATCTTTGTACCCAGAAGCCTGGCTAAAAATAAGAGACAAGTGGGTACAAAGTATTGTATCCAGAGGTTACTCCATACCCTTGTCCCAAACATAATAAACATCCTGGACATTCCACCCAGTAAAAGAGAACAGGCAACTCTAGAAATACAGAAGGTGCTAGAAAAAAAGAGTCATCCAGCCAGTCCCTGCAGGCCAAATAGGATCCAGAACTTTTTAGTTCCAAAGAAAACAGAGGACTGGAGACCCATTCTGGATCTCAGCAAATTAAACAAGTCAGTAAGAAAATCAGAGTTCTGGATGGTAACACTGCAGTTGATACTCCCTTTCCTGGGAAAAGATAATTGGATATGCTCAGTAGACCTCCAGGATGCATACTACCGCATAAAAATGGACAGACAATCCAGGAGTCATTTGCGCTTTCAGCTGGGAGCCAGTTAATACCAGTTTTCAGTGCTGCCCTTTGGTCTCACTACACCCCACCAAGTGTTCATCAAGTGTATGGCAGTAGTCACCACTCACTTGAGATGCATAGGATTCTGAGTGTTTCCATGTCTAGACAACTGGCTACTAACCGCCACCACCAAGCATCTACTAACAAAAGCGAAATACCACCTTGCAGATCTGCTCTCACCTAGGATTCACAATAAACTACAAAAAAATCTGCCTTGTTTTCTATCTCAGCGTACCATTTTTATAGGAGCTGATTTAGATACAATGAAAATTATGGTAAAGCTTCCTTCCAAAAGGGTTCAAGTTCTATGAAGTCAGGTTCTACTCCTACTTTCCAAGAAAAAAGTACAAGCAAAAACAGTTCTGAAAGTCTTGGGAACCATGGCAGCAGCAATAACCCTAATTCCATTGGCACATCTGCACTTGAGAATTCTATAGTGGTTACTGTTCACTCAGTGGTCCATGCAGGAAATACCCATGTCCCACCTGATTATAATAATGGAATCCTGCAAGAAGACCTTCGTTGGTGGCTTCACTCCACTCATGTGACATTAGGTTGACCCTTTCTTCTTCCACAACCTTTAGCCACATTGACCACTGATGCTTCCCAGATAGGGTGGGGGGTCATTACCTGGGAAGGACAGTTCAAGGCACTTGAAAGAATCCTGAAGCACATGCACATCAATGTCCTAGAGATGAGGGCAGTGCTTTTTGCATTGCAAGCATTCCAAGACTCTCTTTCGCTAGAACTATTGCAATACAGACAGCATGTCAGTTGTGTGGTACATAAACAAGCAAGGAGGAGCCAGGTCCTACCCCCTTTGTCGAGAGGCCCTGAGAGTATGGCAGTGGGTGACCTCCTCCCAACACTTTCTGATAGCAGTGCACATCCCAGGGCAATCCAGAGTAATAGCAGACAAGCTCAGCAGAGTAATTCTGATGCCTCACGGATGGTCCCTAAAAAAAGTAACCGCAGAGATGATTTTCCACAAATAGGGGCCAGCCTTGCTGTGACCTTTTTGCCACATCCATGAATGCCAAATGCAGCAGCTACTCTGCCCTAATCTCCCCCCGGGGGAGTCACCAAGGGATGCACTTGTACACGGTTGGCCCTCGGGTCTCCTATATGCCTTCCCTCCATTTCCGTTGATACCCAGAGTTCTTCAGAAAGCCAGCTCATTGGGAAGGAATTTGATACTCGTCGCCCCATACAGGTCTCGTCAAATCTGGTTCCTCTTCCTTTGGTCTCATCTCCAGGAGGAGCTGTGGATTCTGGACTCAGTTCTGGACCTTCTGACTCATGCATCAGGGATGCTCCACCCCTCCCTTCAAGCCCTCAAACTGGCAGCTTGGCTGCTCTGATTCCAAATATAGCCAGGCTCCCTAACCTTTCCCCATCAGTGAAACATGTTTTGATCTCATCTCATAAGGCTTCAAGAAGGAAGTTATATATGAGCAAATGGAAAACATTTTCTTCCTAGGCCTTGAATAACCACATTGATCCCTTTTCTGCCCCTATAGCTTCCATTCTTGAATTCTTGACAAAGGCATTTAATGAAGGCACAGCTACTGTTCAAGTTCAGTTAGCAGTGATATCTAATTTCCATCTAGGTGAATCGGGGCACCATGGGACCTGAACTTTGTCTTATCCCATTTGATTCTTCCCCCTTTTGAACTTGCATCATCCTGTGATCTAAAGTTTTTGACATGGAAGACAATTCTTTTGATAGCCATCACTTCTGCTAGAAGAGTTTCAGAGCTACAAGCATTGTCTATAAAGCCCCCCTATAAGCTTCTACACAAAGACAGAGTATCCCTTTGAACAAACCCATCCATTCTACCCAAAGTATCCTCAGAATTTAATTTGAACCAATCCCTAGAACTACCATTTTTTCCCAACTATGACAACAAGGCAGAATATATGCTACGGGTCTGTATAATATATTCAAAGCTTCAAAATTTCGAACCTCATATGTTCGACAACTTATGAGCAAAACTTGAATCTTCAAATATATAATAAAAATGTAAAAAAAAAAAACACTTACCTTAACGCTCTAAGGAACTTTCCTATGGCATGATGGAATAGCGTTTTCAGACACAAGCTAGTGGAAGACCTTGAGCTTTTGTATAAGGTCGAGGTGGAACCGAGGATCAGTTCTGAACTCAACCACTAAAGAATGAAAGCGAGATGGACAACACACTTGGAACGTTATGGTGAGTACATAACGTCTTTTTTTATTTCTTCTATTGTTTTTTTCCATTAAATTCTACTTATATCTTTATTCCCAAATTGTATACCTAACACAGATATTTCATTCATTGCAAAATATATATCCCCTATCTTTACTATATCACTTAAACTTTTACTTTTCTCTTTATTTAAAGCCATCCCAATCATCTGTAGGCACTCATTATTCTTTTATCAAAATGTTGTGGGTTTTTTGCAGTTATTATAATGTAATCTGCATATGTTAACAGAACTGGAATTCTTAACCCTTCAGGTGTTATATACCCCACCACCTTCATTTTTGTAATTTATTTCACATGCTACCACATTCATAACTAATAAAAGGAGTATACAACTCATTGGATATCCCTGTTGTACACCACTCTTCATATGTACCTCTTGTCTTATTTATTTTTACTTTATTATTACTATACACTGTCATGCATAATTTCCTAACTTTCTCACTTATATTATATTCTTTCATTATTACCCATAAAATTTCATATCCAATTGTGTCAGATGCCTTATTAAGGTCTGTTATCATGAGTTTTTCTTCTTTTCTTTTTGTCTATTCATAATATCCACAGTTTTTGTAGCTGTCATAATTCTTGACAACTCTTCTCTTTTATACTTTATGTATTATTTTCCATAATAGTTTCTATTTTAGTTTAAAATCTCATTTGTGTTATTTTCATAAAAATCCTATAATCATTCTTATTCAATACTATCAGTCTCCATTTTTAATTGTCTTCTATCTTTCTTTTTCCATACGAATTTAAGTATTTAACTGTATAATTCTTTATACATAAAACCTTCATTTAACCATTCATTAAAGATCTTTAAAATATTATATTTTTTGCCAATCCTGTACATTTTTATACATTTGATACCCTATTCCATCTGGTCCTGCAGCTGAATCAATATTTCCTTGTCCTCTTTTTTCTCTTTTTCTGTTAATGTTTTTACTTTCCATGTTTTTTCACTACCTTCTTTTTTGTACATTTCTTGTACATATTGTACTACACTATTTATAATCTTTTCCTGAGACCTTTCTATTTCACCTTACATTTTTCTCTCTCATTACACTGCCATCTTTCATTCCCAAACTACTTAAGTAACTAAATACTTCTCTTTTCCCTTATAAAAAATATCTTTGTTTATATAACAATTCTTGTATTTTTCTTGATTTTTTTTTTCATATACTTCTTTTTCTTTGTCACAGTACTTCCTATTATATTCTAAATCTTCCAATGCATGGTTATATGTTCTTTTATATTTTTCTTTCTGTACTTTTCTTATATCATATTGCTCCTGTAAAAAACTTTTTTTTTATATTTTTCCATAAGTATCATCCACCATTCAGACCAATTTTTATAAAATGTTTTAATAGTAATATGATCTTTTCATAACCGTATTACTAATCTCTTTCCTTCTTCACGCCATGCTTTCTTATTTATCCTTTTTATTTCTTTGCCTATTTTTATATATTCTTTGATCTGATGTCAATTTTCATTTGTTCCTTGACAAGTAGATTTGGATCAGATTCTCTGATCTGAGTTGCCCACTTGTTACAGGTCATGGATCCTGGAAACTCTTGAGCTTCTCCCTTGCCCATAATGCTGTAGTCCCCTACCATATCTCAGATCTTTTTTGCCACTTCCGCATACCCACATGGTCACTGTTAGCTCTCAAGCTTTACTATTGTTTTTGTGAGTAAAAGCAGTATATTTATATGTATATCTTTCCTGTCTAGTTGCCTCCTATAATACATTCCTCCCTTATTTTTCCTACACTTGGTGTAATTTAGAATTACCATTGTTGGTACTGTTTCCTGTCTTTTTTTATCTCTTAATCTATACCCTTGCAGTAGTTTCTTCAATTACCATTGTTGGTAATTTTTTACTTTTTCTTTCATTCTTTAATTTACATATTAAAAAAAAAGTGTTTCCTTTTCTCTTTTTAGTGCTGCCTTTTTTCACCATAATGGCTGAAGAACCTTCAGGATTTAAAAAGTGTAAGGTCTGTGGCCACAGAATACCTCTTTCAGACTCTCATGATTCTTGTTTGTACTGTTTAGGCCCAGCTCATTTAAGAGTCTTGTGACATATGTAAGACCTTGACTCCAAAAATAAACTTATTTTAAAAGGTTTGCTTCCAACCTTTTCTGAGACTATATCTGGAGCTCAAACCTCCAAAAAATAGAGAAAAAGGAGACCAAAAATTGTCCTTCGGAATCTTCTGGATCCTCCACTTGGAGCTCACCTCTTACTATAGAGACACATCTCAATGTATCTAAACAATCAGATCTGATTTTGTCCGATCCAAAGGCTAAACTGTGGGATCCAACAGCTTCTGATATCCAGTCTACATCATTGGATGTTGTATACTCATAGCCAAAGAAGCTTCCTCTGACCCGATATAAATTCTGTCTGGATCCCATTTCTTCCTGTCTTCCATCACCTTTCATAGAGAGATACTACCACTCCAGAATCCCTTCAGTGAGGGTCTAGAATGATGAGCTTTCTCTCAGCACAAATTCAGAGCGCAGTTCTCCCAGCTCCTACCCCATTGGGTCCAGTGACATTTACCAGTAATACTCCACCTATTTTGGCTCCTTCTCTGATCCAACCTTTGGTTTTGGAGTTCTTGAATCCAAAACATCTGGAACCGTCTATGTTGGATCCAAAGATCATTTTATCTTCCACTCCAGTACCTTCTCTGAGTGGACCATCTCTGAGTGTGTCAAAGCCAGATGACTCTTGGAGCCATAACATTGTTGCTGGATCCAAGGTGTTGAAGTTGCCTGCAAAGTTTTCAGAGCTGTCTCTGCCCCTCAGAGCATTGGCATTGGACAGCTGAGCTCTGACTTCTGCCTCAGGTGGGCTACATTCAGGTTAGATGGCATCAACAGTCTAGAAACATGCCTTCTCAGCACTGTCAGACTCCATCTCTCTCTGAGGTATTCTGCTGTTGAGGTAGTGGAGACAGTTTTATTTGCTTCTAGAGGAAGATAATTACCATTCAGATCCTTCTTTCCAGTCTCATATGTGTTTGTGCCTTGAGCCTCAACATTCTCTTCCACAGGAACATGCAACCCAAAGTCTCCAATATACCCAGCAAGGTATACTCATATCTTTCAATACATCTCTGGAATAGCCTGACAAAAATGTCCTTAGGAAGAAAAAGTGCAAGAGGAGGCACTTAGACTCTCCTCAAAAGTCGATCATGGAAGATGCTGATTTTGATGAGGGTGAAGATCCCCAAGATCACCACCTGATGATGTCTCCTTTGGAGATGCTCTGGTGATCCTCACACAAAGGGGAGCTTGGTCTACTAATAACCCTTCCCAAAAGGAAGTTGGTATTCCTGGAAGCCTTTGGGTCTGGCCCATCTACCTCCTTGTTGACTCTGACCAATGATAAGTTCATTGATTTGTTCTCTAGGCAGGATTGGAAGGAACAAGACTCTGTTGAGCAGATTCCTAAGAGACCAGACAGGATCCTAGCACCATATAAAGTTAAGGAGTGATGGAGTAAAGGAGTACCAGTAGATGCTGTGGTTGTGGTGGCCACAAAATAGGAACTCTCAGAACAGAGTTCCTCTGTTCACCACCCCAGCAAGGAGTCTATGGTGTTGGACAGATTTGGAAAGCATGTGTATGCTTCAGTGACATTTGCATTTAAGTCAATGGATTATTTGGCACACTTTACCAGTCTTCAGTGGGATTTGATTAAAGAACTCTCCAAATCCCTCTCCAGGACTATTACTTCTAAGGCAGATGCCTCTGTTGCCTCATAGTTGGCTACCCTACAGTCCATTTCAAATTTGCCCATGAGGATAATTTTAATTTCACATGCAGCTGAAGGTACCTCAAGGTTTGTAGGTTCAGTTATTTCCTTTAGGAGACATACTTGGATGTGCCTGTGTGATTTTGCGGAGCCTTTCAAGTCCTCCATCGTCAATGCTCCCTTTGATGGAAGTTCTTGGCTCTAAAGTTAAAGACTCACTATCCAGATGTGAACAGGATGGTAAGTCGCTGTTTGCAGTGAGTGTACATTTTTTGGCTCTTCAAAGAACCTTCTCTAGGAATCAGCAAGGTAGTCAAAAAAATGTGGTGAAAAAAATCCCACGGTCATTTCCATGATACAAGTGGAGATGGTTCCCCCGGGGCAGAGAGAGAAACTGTAATAGGAGACACCACCCATGTAGCAGAGGAAGCCTGCAGAATCAAAGATGTAGAGACACTTTCTCTGACAGATCCTACCAGTGTTCCTGAAAGGAGGCCAATTGTCCACCTTTGGAAGCAGTCCGGGGTTGTCTATCCCTGCACCAGAGAGCCTGGCTAGACATTACAAAATATACATGTGTGCAGCGGATTATTTCCTTTTCCCTCCCCCTTTAATGATAAACAAAATTGCTGATGTTCCACCCAGTCAGTGGAAAGAAGCAGCACAAGAAATAAAAAAGCTGCTAGAAAAAAAGATTAATCCAAGAGAAAACCCCAGACCAGAAAGAATCCAGAACCTACTCAAGATTCTTTTTAGTGCCAAAGATTTGTATTAGGAATGCACATTCTGGGGAAATCCACTGTAATAACAGAGAAGTTGAGCAGGTCCATTTTATTCCCTCACAAGTGGTCTTTTCAAGATGACAGTTGTGGAAAATGGGACCAACCTTGCTGCAACATCTTTGCATCTCTCCTCAACAACAAGTGTGGAAGGTTCTTTGCCCTGATCCTCCCACCTCCATGTTTGGCCCACCAGTCTCCTCTCTCCTTATCTCCAACCCCTCTAAAGTTTTTCCTGAAAGCATCTCAATTGAAGAGCAAAGTCATCCTCATTGCCTCGTATTGGGCTTGTCATATTTGGTTCCCCTTTCATTGTCATCATTCTAGTTCACCCTGCATGGATTCTGGATCCATTCCAGACCTCCTGTCTCACCCAACAGACATGATTCACCCAGACATTTTAGGCCTAAAGTTGACTGCATGGTTTCTCCACTTCCATTGATAGCTAGACAACCCAGGCTGTCCTCCCCATTCTCTCACTTTCTTTTATCTTCCCATAAAGCTTCCACTAGGAAGATTTACAGAAGTAAGTGGAAAAGATTTGATCTGATGTTGTCAGTTTTTATTCTATCATCAATTGAAGGGTTTGGATCCAGTCCCTCAGATTCAACTCGGCCAGTGCTAAAACTCATGACAACCAAAAACTCTCAAGCTTCTCCCTTACCCACAATGCACCAACACCAATTACCTCAGATCTTGTTTGCCACTTCAAGCAAAATACGTGGTCTTCCATCTCTCTTGAGCATTAGTCAAACAGTGTCATATTTTTCAATTTCTTACTTCAAAAACTATTTATATTACTATCTCATACCTTCATTTATATTTTTTTGTTGTTTCTTGCATTTTTCTTCTATCATATAATTTTTTTCTGTACCTCTTTGATACTATTGTTAGTATCTTTCTTTCCTGTATGATACTGTTGTGCCTTATTTACCATTGTTGGTATTTTCATCTTTTTCCCCTCTTATTTCCCTAGTCAAAAAAAAAACATTTATTCTCTGTCTTAATTATATTATTAATGGTTATTTTGTTTGGCAATGGTGGATAAACCAGCAGGTTTTAAATAACATATGAAGTGTGGACACAAGCTGCCAATTTCCAATGCTCACACACTTGGTGTCTACTGTTTAGGTCCTCTCCATTTACAAGAGGATTGCTCAATATATCATGGCTTTAATCCTTGTGCATTAGTGGAACACACAAATAAGCTGATCCTAAAAGGTCTTCCATCTTCTTTCAGAGAAGCTATATCAGAGGGTTCTTCTTCCTCTGAAACAAACTCTGCAAAAGTTACAAAATCCTCTTCTTCAAAGCCATCTTCCTCCTCCTTAGCTTCAGACTCCTCAAGAAAGAGGTCTCATAAGGACTCTGTCTCAACCCTGGATCCAAAAAAGGCAAAAATTCAAGATCCTACTATGGAAAATTTATCAGATCCGATGTCTCATAAATTGGATCAGATAAAGTCAAAGCTCTCTGATCCAACTTTGTCTGATACAATGCAATCTGAACCTGACTTTCAAATTGCCAAATTACTACCCAGAACAAGGTACTCTCCATCACTGGATCTGATTCCTGACAGGGTACCTTCTGCATTCTTAGAAAGACCCATGTCTCTTCCCTATACTTGATCAATGGATGGGAGATCGCAGATATACCCCAGGGATTACCTCAGTGTCACTGCTCGACAGAGGCACAGCAAAATAATGGGTATAGTTCCCCATACTAAAGGGGTGGCGTAAGCCACAAAACGATGGGCTAGGCTTGTAAATGCCCTCGGGCAGATAGCCTAGTATGAACCTATGAACCTATGAACCTATACACCATTCATTCTTCCAGAAGCCTTAACAGAAGAAGATGTGGACAGACTGATGAAGAAGACTGTCTTGGCACAGAGACAGATTGGTGTTCCTTCTGCTCATACCCCTCTGGGTCAGGAGATCCATGTATCTCCTACTCCCCCTTTATAGATTCCTCTTCTGCCTCCTGCAGCTTCAGCATTTTTAGATCAGAGTCATCTGGATCCATCTGCTTCAGATCTGAGGATCACTTTATCCTTGGATCTGAGGTCTTCTCTGAGGGCTCTGGTACCATCGGATCTGGATAGCTCCCAGAGCTGTAGCATAACTGTTGGATCTGAGGTGTTGCATTCAACTCTGAAGCTTGTGGAGCTATTTCTGCACCTTGGAGCCTTGGCACTGGATAGCTCAGCTGTGGCTTCCACCTTGGAGCAGGGGAGGCCTATGTTTTAGAAGCTTGTTTTCTCAGATCTGAGGTCCTCTCTCTCTCTGAGCCACTGTGGCCTTGAGGCTGTGAAGAGAGTAATTTCTGCCATGACAGCTCTGACAAATCCATCTCATCAGATCGTAAGTCTTCTGCCATGATGTGTCAGTGCTCACAGCTTCACCATCTCCTTCCACAGGGACAGCCAATACCAAAACCCCAGACTCTTGCCCAGGGAATTGTAATCTTCTCTTCTGATACCTCCCCAAGAGCACCCCACTGAGGAGATCCCTAAAAAGAGGACATGTAAGAAGAAACACTTAGAATCCCCAGATAAGTCTATTACTAAAGACATAGATTTTGATGAGGGTGAAGGGTCCCCAGGATCACCTCCTGAAGATGTCTCCTTTGGAGACATCCTAGAAATCCTTAATCAGAGAGGTGGTTGGACATTGAGCAACCCTACATCTGAGGAATCTGTTCTCCTGGAGGCTTTTAATACTGGACCCTCTACCTCCTGGGTGTCTCCGCCCACCAATGAGCTCATTGACTTGATCTCACAGCAGGCATGGAAGGACCCTGACATCATAGAGCCCATTTCTTGATGACCAGATAGGATAATGGCACCACCTGTGGATAGCCAGTTTTGGGGGAAGGGAGTTCCTGTTGATACCATGGTCCTTACAACAGCCACCAAGAGGTAACTAACTGAGGAATGTTCCACTGTCCACTCCCCAACAGTGAGTTTTGGGTGATGGACAGATTTGGGAAGCATGTCTATGCTTCAGTGACCTTCTCTTTGAGGCCACTGAACTATTTGACACACTTTACCAGGCTACAAGATGGATTTGATCAATGAGTTATCAAATGCCCTCTTGGATGTTGTTTCTGATGAAGTTCAGGCATTTGTTACTTCCTGACAACCCTACAGTCCATATCCAATTCATCCATGAGTTTGATCTCACATGTAGTGGAAGGAACCTCATGGGTAGCGGTTTCAGGTATTTCCATAAGGAGGCATGCCTGGATGTGCCTCTGTGAGTTTGCAAAGCCTTTCAAGTCTTTCATCAATGCTCCTTTTGATGGAATGTCTTTATTCATTCCCAAAGTCAAAACACTCTGTCCAGGTGTGAAAAAGATGGAAAGACCCAGTCTACTGTGGGCGTGCATTTTTCAACTCCTCAAATAACCTTTTCCAGTAATCAGTGAGGTTGTCAAAAATGTGGTTCAAGAAGTCTCAAAGTCCTTTTCAAAACACACATGGAGGAGGTCCCCCCAGAGGCAAAGATGGGAACTCTAATGGACAAAGGTGTCCCACAGAATCAGGTTCAAGAGAATCATTCGAGGCCCAATTGTCCACCTCTGGAGATAGTTGGGGGATGTTTATTCCTGGACCAGAGAGCCAGGCAAGATATAGCAAAAGATACTTGGATGCAGAAGATTATTTCCAGAGGCTGTATAATGTTGTTTTCCTTTTCTCCCCATATCTCAAGCAAAATCCCAATGTTCCATCCAGTCAGAAGGAACAAGCAGCAATTCAAATACAAAATCTGCTAGGAAAAAAAAAGAGTCATCCAAGAGGTCCCACCAGACCAGATAGAATCCGGAACTTACTCAAGGTTCTTTTTGGTTGCAAAGGAAAGAGGACTGGAGACCAATTCTGGATCTCTCCAAGCTAAACAAGACAGTTCAGAGAACCAGTTTATGGATGGTCATGGTTCAGTCCATTCTCCCTTTTCTGTGAAAGGATAACTAGATCTGCTGTATAGACCTTCAGGACATGTACTATCACATATAGATGAACAGATGATCCAGAAGGTACTTACACTTCGGGCTGGAAGCCAGTCATGATCTATTCAGAGTACTGGCCTTTGGATTCACAACAACCTCCAGGATGGTTACCAAGTACATGGCAGTAGTAGGAACTCTCCTGAGATTGCAAGGATTCCAAGTATTTCCATATCTCGATGACTTGCTCATTACTGCTGCAACCAGGCATCAACTCATATATGCAAGAGGCCAGGTTATCCAGAATTACTCTCTTCTAGGGATAACCATAAACTAACAAGTCTCATATGCAACAAACTCAGAGTTTAGAGTTTATAGGAGCAATTCTCAATACAAAAAAATTGCTTTGCTTCCATTACTGAGAGTTCAGACTATAAGATTCCAAGTCAAAAAGAGAGCCTGCTACACCTCAATTTCAGCCTGAGTGGTACTTCAGGCTCTGGGATCGATGGCAGCAGCAATAACATTAGTACCACTTCCCAGGTTTTATATGAGAATTCTTCAATGGATGTTAGCTGCTCATTGGTTGATTCTTTATCAGCCTATGTCCTACAAGATAAGAGTCACTCACATCTGCAAGAGAGATCTCAAGTGGTGGATTCATTCAGACCAGGTTCTACAAGATTGTCCATTCATTCCCCCTCAACCCAAGACCATTAGTGACCATGGATGCTTCCCAGCTTTGTTGGCAAGGCACCTGGTCCCCCTAAGAGGCCAATATTCATATACATTTCCTAGAGATGAGAGCAGTGCTATTAGTGTTGCATGCATTTCAGAATGCTCACCCTTTGGGGACAATTGCAGTACAGTTGTGCAACATGCCGGTCATCTGGTACATCAACAAGCAGGGTGGAACCAAATCCTACCTATTTTATCAAGAAACTTTCAAGAGTGTGGCAGTGGGGCATATCTTCCAACAGCTTTCTTTTAGCAATGCACATTATCAGGAAGTCCAATGGGATATCAGACAAAATGAGCAGGTGCATTCTCCTACCTCATGAATGGTCCCGCAACAAAAAGTGCAAACATGATTTTTCGACAATGGTGCTAGCCTTGCTTTGATCTATTTGTGGCCTCCCCGGAACAACAAATGCAGCAGCTACTTTGCCCTAATACTCCCATAGGGGGGGGATCCCCAAGGGACGCTCTACTTCACGATTGGTCCCAAGTCTCCATTGACTCCCAAATTTCTTCAGAAAGCTGCAAGGTTGAAGAGCAAAGTCATCCTCATTGCACCTTATTGGCTTCGACAAATTTGATTTCCTTTCTTTTGGCCTCACTTGATTCAACTACCTTGGTTTATGGATCCAACTCTGGACCTCATGTCTTACCCAACAGGTATGATATAGCCAGACATAGTAAATCTCAGGCTGGCTACCTGGTTCCTCCAGTTCCATTAACAGCCAGACAACCTATGCTGTCTTCTCCTGTCTGTCATATTGTTTTGCCCTCCTGTAAACCTTTCAACAGGAAGCTATACTCTAACAAATGGAAGATATTTGTTTTTTGGGCTCAAAAACATAATATTGAACCTTTCTTAGCCCCCATTCATAATATCTTGGGATTTCTAGTGCATCCTTTTGAAGAAGGAGCTAGTTCTTCTACAGTTAAAGTACAATTAGCTGCAATTTCAAATTTACATGTTGGAATAAATGGTTGTTCTGTAGCATCCCATAAGTTGAGCAAAGCATTTTTGAAATGTCTCTACTCTTAAGGCTCCCTTTAAAGATCTTACTCCCCCTTTGGACCTAAACCTTGTGCTGCAGTATCTTACACAATCTCCCTCTGAACCCTCAGCTATATGAAAACTCAAATATTTTTCATGGAAAAGAATCTTATTAGTAGTCATTACCTCAACCAGAAGACTTTCTGAGATCTAAGCATTGTGTTGAAAACTGTCATGCTTAATTTTCCATAAAGACAGGGTTACCTTACGTACCAACCCATCATTTTATCCAAAGGTGGTGTCACAATCCAATATAAATAAATTGATTAATTTACCAGTGTTCTTTCCCAAATTTTCTAACAAAGAAGTATACGTATTACATTTATTAGATGTTCACAGATAGTCACGCTTTTACTTACATAGGACTAAAACATCAGTAATTCAGACCAGTTTGTTTCCCATGCAGAACCAACATTGGGTAAACCAACCAACAAAGTTACTCTATCTAGATGGATAGCAAATTGTATTTCCTTTGTATATAACAAATTGGGTGTCGCTCTGACAAAACTTGTTTGAGCCCATTCCACCAGATCCATGGCAACTTCCTCAGTTCTTCAATCCAGAATGTCCATGGATAATATTTCTGCAGCAGCTACTTGAACTACTCCCCATACCTTTATTACTCATTATAAATTAGATCTGGTCTGTCTCCATAAGCAAAGCTTCTTTTGGTTCTGTGGTGCTCAGGAATATCCTTCCTTGAGTCTGCCCTGGAAATTTGGTAGCTGGGGACTCTGTCCCATCAGTTGAGGACAGAATGAGAATTGACAACATCAAATAAAGAAGTTATGTACTCAGTATAATGTTTCATCTGTCTTGTCCATTTTTATTTTTCCTCAACTCCATTCCCGCCAACCCCCATCCTTGAGACTTCTGGAAGAATGAGTGCTTAGTGGACCTATATGTCCTTATGTTTTACATAAGCTCCAGATATAGCTTCTCCATGATAATTTCCATCTTTTACTTTCTACTAAGGCAGCAAACAAGATCTGAGATAATTGGAGTTGGTGCATTGTTGGTAAGGGAGAAGCTCAAGCGTTTATGGTTGCCATGAACTTTAGCAATGTTTGAGTCAGATCTGGGGGATTGGATCCAAGCCCATCAGAGGAAGAATGAAAATGGACTACACAGATGAAACGTTATGGTGAGTACATAACTTCTTTTTTATGGGGCACAACAGAAAGACATTGACCCTTTTTTAGCACCAGTACCTAACGTTCTTGAGTTTTTGGCTACAAATTTTAATGAAGGGGATAGATTCTCTACTATTAAAGTAGAACTAGCTGCCATATCTAATTTTCATATAGGAGTTAACAATTCCACCTTAACTTCTTCAAAACTTTGTAAGGCCTTTAGAAGGGGTACCTTTCTTCACAGACCCCTATTGAAGATCCAGCTCCATCATTGGATTTGAATTTAGTTTTACAAGCTTTGACTCAATTTCCATTTCAGCCATCAGCAAAGTGTGAGTTAAACATTTTTAACATGGAAAACTGTTTATAGAAGCCATAACCTCTGCTAGAAGAGTCTCAGAGCTTCAAGGCTTATTTTCTAAGCCTCCTTATTTAATTGTTCATAAAGATAGGGTATCGTTATGAACCAACCCATACTTCCTTCCTAAGGTGGTGTCAGAATTCAAAATCAGTCATTCTATCAATCTTCCAGTTTTCTTTCCATATTTCTTGAACAGAGAGGAACATGTTACACTTATTGGATGTTCACACAGTTACTTTTCTATTTGCATAGAATAGAAAAATTTAGAAAATCAGATCAATTATTTGTCTCCTTTTTGGAATCAAAATTGGGTAAGCCAGTTACCAATGTAACTTTAGCCAGGTGGCTGATTGATTGCATTCCTTTGTCTTCGACAAATTGGGTTTATCTTTGTCTAAACCTTTGAGAGCTCATTCAACCAGGTCCATGGCAACTTTATCAGTATTTTTATCCAGATCTTCCTTGGACAATATTTGTGCTGCTGCAACTTTGACCAATCATCATAGCTTTATTACTCATTACAAGTTGGATCTGGTCTCTAGGGGAACAGCAGCATTCAACTCAACAGTGCTCAGGAATATCCTTCCTTAGAGTCCACCTGGAATTCAGGTAGCTTGGGAATGAATGAAAACTGACATCAGTTAAAGAAGGTATGTACTCACCATAATGTTTCATCTGTGTTGTCCATTTTCATTCTTCTTCAACTTCTCTCCCTCCAACCCCATACCATTTTGTTTCTGACGTCCGGAAGAACAGGAAGATACTAAGGGAACTGACATTTCCACATTTGAGCTCCAAATATTGGTTTCTCATATTATGATTGTTTTCTAAGTTTCTAATAAGCAAAAGAGTAGCAAACTAGATCTGAGATATGGTAGGGGCTAGAGCATTATGGGTAGGGGAGGAGCTTGAGAATTTCCTGTATCTGTGAGCTGCAAAAAGAGATGAGTCAGATCTGAACCTACTTGCTGATGAAGAATGAAAATGGACAACACAAATGGAATGGTATGGTGACTACATAACTTCTCCTTTCCTTTATTTCTAGCCATATTGCAAGATGATCAATAAAATCCTGTTTTAACTACCTCCCCTTCTCCTGTAACTAAATCTTCTGACAGTATAAAATAATCTGTTTTAATTCTATACATATCTTTTTTGTAAGTCCATGAATTTTTGTCCAAAAGTTTTAACTTACCACAACTTCTAACACTTTTCTTATATCATTTCCTTTCTTTTTAACTTTCCTCTTAAATTAAATTCAATTAAAAGACAATTAAAGGCTTCTGTTATTATAATATTCATCTGTATCATTACACAGTCTAAAATTTGATGAAATAAGCTTTCCCTTTCTTTACAATTAGTATAACATGCAATATTATAATTCTACATACTCGCTCTTTCCATTTTAAATCTGCAGTAGTTAATCTTTCCATCTTTGCTGAAGTTACATGTAATAATTTTACTATATTTCCATAGAATATGGCTGTCCCAGAACATCTCTCATTTTCCAGATTCCAGATTTTCTTTCCTCCCCATGGTTTCTGTGTTTGTAATCTTTCTTCATTTGTTAAAAATTGTGTCTTCTGATATAATTACATCTCCATCACATGTATTATACCACTACAAATCCCTATTCTTTTTACTGTATTCTTAATACTATTCACATTTACAGAAAGCACTCTAAAATGTTCATGTGTGTGTGTGGTGCTGCGGTAGCGTTGTCGCCTCACAGTTAGACATTACCCATTCGATTCTCAGTTAGAGCGTCTTCTGTGGGGCGACATGCGTGAATGGGCGTTCCTTCGTGGAAGGTTGTGCGTTAGGCCCGGCAAGCCAGTACATAAAAGTCTACTGCCAATCATTGGTGGACGGGAGTTCCGCTGTGGCGACCCCTAACCGGGAAAAGCCGAAAGACACAAACAATCATGGTTTCATAAGGTCATAGCCAATGCTTAGCTTTCTTAATAGGCCATTCTAAACCTAACCAATTTCCTTCTTAGAGGTGAGACTCAAACATTGTACCTTCTGGCTGTGAGTCAACTCCTTATCCATTAGACCAACCCTCAATTGTTAATTGTATATATTCTTTTTCATCCCATTGCCTTTCTTTTTCTTTTGTACTTATCCCTTTAAATTTTCTTTGTCTGCCTTTTACCAATAGGATTTTTATAGCTTCATAGGTATTTACTAGGCTAATGACCACAAGGGCCTTTTCAAGCCTAGCCATGCATCTCAAATGTCTGACAAGTTCTGGTACCCTTGATAAGTGTAACCAGGGGCTTACGAGGTAAAACATTTACAAGCAGAGGCCTGGGAGATGAGCCATTTACAGGTTGCCTGTGTCCATTAGAGACAAGAGACAAGCCAGGGGTGAATTTCCTGTTCTCAATCCAATTGTCCAAGTTACACTTGAATTGGTTTGGGGAGGAACTCTGCTTCACATGGATGGCAAGCCTGTTCCAGAGATGGGATAGTTTCTGGGATACATACCTGTTTCTCCAGCAGGTCTTATTTATATCACAGTCAATGTTTAAGTCTTTAGAATGGATAATTCTGGTGCTGTTTGCTTTGTGGATGTGCAGAAGGTCCATCAAAGTGGAGTCTGACAAGGCTCTGTATGCTAGTTATTGATCTCCCAACAGCCTGTACGAGACAGAATACACGGATAGGGCCTTGAGGCAGTCTGCAAAGGACATTTTACTTACACCCTGTATTTTTTACTGAGGGACCTCTGTTGGCATTCCAATTGTTGGGTTTGCCTGGTTAGGTACATACCAAAGGGAGTGTTGTACCCAATGACAGGTCTGATGAATGCCAAATACAGTGGAACAATGACTTCCTTGAACCTAGATGCCATACCTTTGTTTATAAGTTCCGCAGCATAGAATTATTTCATCACTACTATAGCTGTAATGGTCAAAGGCTAGATTACTGTGTATATGTGTTCCTAAGTCCCTGACTACTGGGTCATCTCTAAAGGGTATGTTGTCAATATGATAGCTGCCAGGGGTGGATGACTTCCCAAAGGTTATTATTAAGCATTTCTTGGCATTTGGTTTTAGTCATGGTTCTTTTACTACTTCCTAATTTATGTCTTCATCACTTATTTCAGAACCTTCTTCTGTGTCCTCTATTATTTTTTCTCATCTAGTTTTTCTTCTATTTCTACTGCTTCTAAAATTTCTTTTCTTGGTTCATTTCCGTCCCTTTCTCTTTCTTTTTTTTCTCATACTCTTATTTTCATTTTTGCAATCCATCCAAAAATGTCCAATTTTGTTACATTTATAACACTTCAACTCACATTTTTTGCATCATGTCCCATTTCCCCACAAATATGACATTTTCGTTTGTCATAGTTAAGTATCAAATGTCCTTTTCTACAAAAAACATGATTTGTTTTCTCCCCAGTATTTTATAATACCCTGTTCCCCTCCACATTTATTATGCTTGGTATATGTAATTTTTTCTCTTTCTATTTTTACTACAGTATTACAGTCCCAGCCACCAGACCATAAACCCCTTTTTTCATAAACATTTGCAATGTCCAGTACTTCTTTACATAACATTTTCAAATTTATTTTCAAAGTCTCTATCTCTGTTCAAAATTAAAACTAAAGAGACTAAAAACATCTTTACTGTTTATATCTTACTATCCATATCCATAATAAAGACCTTACAGTTTCTTAATGTATTATCATCTGTTTAGTTTCTTTGCAGACATCCTATCTGCCATAACAGAATAATTTTTAATTCATACACCTTATCATATCCCTGTATCTATGAGTATAGCTGAACAAACTCATGTATGATTGCATAGTTTACTGCTCTTACTTTCATTTTATTTTTTTATCCGCTGTGGTGGTGCTGCGGTAGCATTGTCGCCTCACAGCAAGACATTGTCCTGTTCGATTCTCAGCTAGAACATCTTCTGTGGAGACATGCGTGAATGTGCGTACCTTCGTTGAAGGTTGTGCATTAGGGCCAGCAACTCAGCGTGTAAAATCAACTGCCAATCATTAGCGGACTGGAGTTCCGCTGTGGCGACCCCTAACCGGGAAAAGCCGAAAGACACAACAACTTTCATTATATTTTTATTTTATATCCTGAAAAGATTTGAAACTGTTTCAAAATGCTCTTTTCTGGATTTATCAAGTACAAAGTAAAGTCATCTGCAAGTAAGGCTAAATTTGATTGATTACTAAACAGGTCACATCCTTTAATTTGAGAATCTGGTAATGCTCATCATGAGATTAGTGTTGCAGTAGCTTAAGGTATATGGGGTGTATCCTGCTGAGGTGCAGCCCTGGCTATTTATCTTCCAAAGCTTTAGGACACCTGCCACATGCCATCGCCTCTATACAGCTTGAGCAGAATAGTTTAAATACAGTGGCTAGGATGCCACAATTTCACTCTTTTCTTGTTGCTG
Source organism: Protopterus annectens (assembly GCF_019279795.1). Classification (NCBI taxonomy): domain Eukaryota; kingdom Metazoa; phylum Chordata; order Ceratodontiformes; family Protopteridae; genus Protopterus; species Protopterus annectens. The sequence continues at coordinate 376,621,777 of NC_056726.1, read as the reverse complement.
ATGTTTGGGTAGCAATTTCAAATGATGGACAGAAAATTCCCTGTTGGAAATTACCTTCAACAGCTATCTCATTTTCAGAATAACATTTTACTGTGAAAACTCAACATTTACCAGATTTTTGACAGTATTTATCATAGAAACAGTTTACTTTTGTTCTGCTTTACATGTTTAAGATTCCCCATGGGAATCCCTTGTTAATTAATGGTGTTTGTGAGGAAATGTTTCACTGTTTAGTCAGAATTGATAGCCACATGCTCCACCTGACCTAACAGAAAATAGCTTGAAATGTTATGAAAGTGCCTTGAATTTTATAATAAAGTACAACGAGAAATCAGCAAGGTGAATGATTCATAGATCAAGGAGAGGTAAATGCCTGGGAAGAGGAAAGAAAAAAGAAGATATCCAGTAGGTAGAAAAGGGGAAAAAAGCTCAGATGAGCATGTTTCACTGGATAGTAAGTGATATAAGACATCAAGAAAACCTTAATGTAGCATTTAATAACCCAGGAAAAGAGATTAACTGATGTGGTAGATGGACTGAATGTACACAACCCAAGATTACAGGACCTGATTTTTGAGTGTGAGAGCTGAATCAGAAGCAGGACTAAATTGCCTAGAAGCCAGAGCAGTAGATCTAAAGGATAAGAACTAGGTAAAAAAACAAAGATCATTGGTATACCAGAGAAATTTGATGGCATGAACTACATAAAATCAATAAAAGGAATGCTTGGAAAATAGACTGGGATACCAGTATCTAAGATCATGATTGAGCAAACATGCAGGACCACATGACTGCCAGGAGTGGAAGTGCCATGGAGATCATTCCAGAAATAGTTAATTTCCAGACATATGACTCGAGGAGAGAATCTTGAGAGAAGAATGAATGTATGGGGGGAAGCTAAAAATTGGGAAAGACCAGGTATATATCAGTTAATATTTCTTGTATTAGACAAGGATGAAGAGGAATGGCTTTATGCCAGTAATGAACATGTGGAAGGAAAGGGGCTTAGGTTCATAGGTTTATACTAGGCTATCTGCCCTAAGGCATTTATAAGCCTAGCCCAAAGTTTTGTGGCTTACACCACCCCTTATATGAAAAAATACTGTGCCCATTAGTTTGTTGTGCCTCTGTCCAGCAGCGACACAGAGATGATTCCCGGGATAAACCTACAATCTCCCATCCACAGGTCAAGATTTCTCTTGAACAGAGCCAGCGAGGTGCTCTGCCTCACATGGACCGGGATTTTATTCCACAGCATAGGGAGTCTCTGAGTGATAAATCTATCCCTCCAGCACATCCTATTTATATCAGTGCTAAGGTTTAAGTCACTTGCTCTAGTGGTTTTGGATTTTTTGAGGTGGAGCATGTCCATTAATTCCGGGTTGGACATGGCCTTGTATGTCAGGCACATGTCACCTCTGAGCAGACTGTATGCGACTGAATAGAGCTGGAGTTTTTTCAATCTGGCAGCATATGACAGATTTTGGAGTCCCTTTATCCTTTTGTTGAGGAACTTTTGGGGTCGCTCCAATTGCTGCAGATGTCGGGTGAGATACATCCCGAATGGGACATTGTACTCGATCATTGGTCTGATAAGTGAAGAGTACAGGGGAACAATGACCTCACTAGATCTGGATGTGAATCCCTTCATGATCAGGTGGGCAATGTAGAAGGTCTTTCTAACCACTTTAGCAACGTGAGTGTCAAAAGAAAGGCCATTGTCAACCTGAGTCCCCAGGTCCCTGATAACCTCTTTTGTGCTTAGTGGATTGCCACCTATATGGTAGCTTGGGGTTACTTTGTTTTTCAAGAAGGGTATGACTATACATTTTTTGGCGTTTAACTTCAGGCCATGGCTCTGGCACCAGCTATCTGTTTCCGTGAGTCCCTTCTGAAGGATATCCGTGTCCGATGCACTTTCCACTATGGCACCCAGTTTGCAGTCGTCTGCAAACTTTGTCAGCCAAAGTCCTCCCATGTTGGCCTGTACTTCTGAGAAGTAGATGCCAAACAATAGGGGGCCAAGGACCGAGCCCTGTGGGACACCACTTGTGACTGGCTTGGAGTCTGACATAGCGCCAGCAACTCTAACCCTGTGGGTTCTGTCCTTAAGCCAGTTTGCAACCCATCTTGTGACATATGGGTTTACATTTAAGCTGGTAAGTTTTCTACAATACCCGAGTGGGGTATTGTGTCGAAAGCCTTTGCAAGGTCAAGGTAGGCTGTATGGACTGCCTTTCCCTCATCAATGGCCTTGGTGACTGTTTCGAAGAAGTCGACCAAGTTCAAAAGGCATGATCTGCCCTTGACAAGCCAAACTGGGTCGGGTCCAATGTCTGCAAGTCCCTATATCTTTGTTTATGAGCTCCATTATGATCCTCTCCATAGCTTTGCAGACTAGACTTGTTAAGCTTATGGGGCGGTAATTACCAGGGTCCGTAGAGGCACCGCCTTTGTGGAGTGGGACCACAGTTGCTGTACGCCACTCCTTGGGCATGTATCCTGTGGTAAGGCTGAGATTAAACAGCTGCCTTATGTGCGGGTTTAATTCCTCATTTAGCTCATGTAGCACACAGCTGGGGACACCATCCGGTCCCATTGATGCTGTGTTTTTAGCTTTAGAGAGAGCAGCTTTCACCTGCGCATTTGAGATGTCTGGGAGGCTACACTCCGCTGGGATAGTTATCTCTCCTTTAGGGGGGGGGGGTGAAGTTTGCACTGAACCTGTCTGCCAGTATGTTGGCAATGTCTGTGGGTTCAGTGATTTTTGTATCATTTTGGACTAATTCTGAGCAGATCTGGGAGTTTCCACCCAGGTTCCTAACATAGCTGAAAAAGACCTTATGATTGTCCTTTGAATCCATGGCAATTTTTCTCTCAAAATTGGCCTTAGTTGATTTTATGAGTGCTCGTATTTTTTACTAATAATGATCAGGGGTGACTTCCCTTTTATGGATTTTGTTCTATCATGTAATAGCTTTCTCCTCTTATTGTAAAGTTTGTTAATGGCTGGGGTCCACCAAACTGGACGTTTGCCCTTTGTGGAAAGAGTCTTGGTTTTATTTGGGATTGCCTGATCCATGCAGTCCTGGAGGTGTTCATAGAAGGCATTTGTAAGGGCTTCCGCAGCTTGGGTTGTGGTTTCCACTGGCTCAGGGGCCTTGAAGGATACCACACCAGTCTTGAGTAGTGTGAAGTTTGCTTTAGAGAAGTTCTTCACTGTGGTCTTTTTTGTTTGGGGTGGGGCGGGATGTGGATTTCCAGTGAGATTAGTTTATGATCAGATCTCACCAATGAGGGATATACTTCCGGTGTGGAGCATTTTGTCCCCATGTTTGTGATAATGAGATCTAGTATATTTTCTCCTCTCGTGGGAACAGTGACCAGCTGTTCCATGGCATTTGAATTTATGAACTCCAGGAACCATTGGGCTAGAAAGTTAGAGCTTGAGTAATGTTCCCAGTCTATATTCGGGTAGTTGAAGTCACCCAATATGATGGTGTTTGGAGATACATTTATACCCTCCAGTGTCAACAGGAAGGCTGTGTGGGGTTTCTGAGTTTGAGAGGGTGGCCTGTAGCATGCTACAATTTGTAGAGCAGTTTTGCCTACGGTTAGTTGCACCTGGATGGTTTCCGAAGCTTCGTGCGTTGCCACCAACCTGGAGGTGTGGGTATCCTTTATGAATATGGATACACCCCCTCCTTTTATGGTGTGGTCCGGGTTTTGGGGCCGGAATGCATGATATGAGGTAAAACCTAATAGTGCCGGGGTGCTCTCAGGAGCCTTGAACCAGGTTTCAGTTACAGCACAGACATCGATGTTCTCTATACTGAGAAGGGCCTCGAGTGCGTGCATTTTGAGATTTAGACTTCTGGCATTGAGCAGCATTACCCTCAGTTTCTTCCCATTTTTGTTTTCTAGGGTGGTAGGTTTAGAATTTGAGCCTTGCCTAAAAAAGGCACTATGGGGGTGGCAAGAGCCTTACCCAATATCCGGAATCCCAGGGGTGACAGGTGCAATCCATCCCTTGCGAAGCAGCGTGGCTTATCAAGCATGTCATCCCAGGCAGACAGACACTGGATCCCCTTTGAATGACACCAGCCATTAAGCCAATTGTTAAAGCTGATCATCTTGTCTCTATATTGTGGCATCATTCTTGGTGAAGGAAGGATACTGCTCAGGGTCAGGGTCATACCTGCCTGGGCTACATAATCAGAGAGCTCCTCTATGTCTCTTTTCATGTAGTCCAGTGAGGTACATCTCAGGTCGTTCACACCAGCATGGACAATGACTGTGTCATATTTGTACTTGCCGTGGAGTGACCCGAGTGCTTGTGTTATGTGGCGGATTCTAGAGCCCGATAGGCAGCTTACTGTGACCCTCTCCTTGTTCAGCCTGGTGAGTGGGACGTCAGTGTGTCTGACTATGGAGTCACCTATGACAAGTATGTTTGGTGTTGTATTTGGCCTTAAGGGCTGTGACTGCTTTGCACACTGATTTTGTGGTTTATGTGTTGCTTGTGGGGTGTCTTGAGGTAGCAATTGTTTGGGTGTCTGCTTTGGAGGCCTCTGCTGTTTAGGTAAATTTTTACTCAGAGCCTCCGAGTATGTCTTTGTGTGTTTATGTGTTTGATTCAGTGGTGTGGTAGCATTATGTGAGGCTGGTTTTGTGGTGTGTGTAGTTGCCTTCTCCTCCTGTCTGGTCTTGCCAGTCCTGAGTTGAGAGAGCTCAGCCTCCAGTTTGGCTAAATAGCTGCATCTCTTGCAAGTATTTGTGTTATGTGGGAGG